>NC_142526.1:31555171-31730171 GCF_964205215.1 Stylophora pistillata
ATTTGCGACCACACTTATCGTTTTCGTATCGCTTTCGCCCGTCCACACCACAACGCCGTATCCGTTTTGAAAACGCTTTTATACCCTCAGTGCGCATGCTCAAATGAACTCGACGCATGCGCATTTCAATATATCGGTCCGCGAAACTGGCGCCATTCTTGATTCTTTGTTGTTGAGCGTTGTTGTTTTAGAATTCTTTGATATTTTGCTTCTAAACGATGCCAAGAACAGCTGGTAGGCAACCAAAACCTAAAACAGACTGTTTCACACGGACTGATGATGAAGTCGAGCTACTTGTTTCCTCTCCCTCAACATACGGCCTCAGTTTGACAGCAAGAGCGTAAAGAGAAGTCCTACTCATGTGGAAATTCTCCCTCCACTCTTCCTCCACTACTTTTCTAGCGACAAAGTTGTCCCACCATACTGAAGTTCGTCCAGGTCTTGTCCAAAACCTTCGAGGTTTTGGCGGGCTTCGAGAGACTCGTTTTATCTTCGCTTTTCCCTAAGCTGGCAAGGTTAGAAGCCTTAAAATTTCTTGTTCCCTTCTTGTGAAATCTAAGTGGCGCCCCAGCAGGGTTAAATGCGCTTACAAGAGCGTCAAAAGACTGGAAATCATTCCGATCAAGAGAGAAGCCACATGGTAGCATCTGTCCGCCATTTTGGATACTCACAGTCGAGTGGTCTGGCGCCCGCTCGTGTCTATTTTGATTACATCACCGTTTTCAGATAGCATCGTTGTCTCCTTCCACACACTAGAAAACAGCGTTTTCAAAAAGTATCGTTTTCAAATCAGTCCACTCTGGAGAGCGTTTTCGAATGGCTCCGTTTTCGGCGTTGTAGTGTGGACGATAGCCGTATCCGGATCAAAACAGCCCCGTTTTCGTTTGAAAAGGGGCTAGTGTGGACCAGGCCTTAGAAACAAACATGGTTTTAAAAAAAACCATTGTTGAGGAGATGTCGAAGATGACGTTATCTTTTTTAAACGGTAACTTTTTTGTAAGCTTTGAACGCTACATGGAATGAAAACCATGCAAGTCCTGTTAGGTACAAGTAGGCGAGGGTTTGCTAATATGAGTGTCATGATCAGTAAGTTTGAATGCCATTTTGCAGTTTGAAGTCAAATCTTCATCTTAATTGCGCTTCTAGAAACGAATAGAATTCAACGACGTTTTTCTTTTTACGCTTTGATAAGACAAGCCAGTAAATAAACTATGTTGATTCAATATGAATTCTTAAACTGTCTGAACGGACCAGTGGTTAGACGACATCTCAGTTTTCACTTTCTTTAAGTTTTGTATTTAGGTTTATTCTCGAGTAGTTGGGAAAGGGTAGAGGCTGATATCTCCGGTAAAATACAGAAATCTAGGCAATTTTGGCAATATGTTTGAATAATATTTTATGTATATATATGCTAATAACGTGTGACTTGATTTTCGTAGAACAGTGCTCAATACATAGAAGTAGAGCGAAGTATATATTGTGGGAGGAAAAAGACAAGTAAACTACAAGTTCATCCCTACAAGCCTGTTTCGTGGTCGCCCACTCATCAGGGGATTTAATGAGAATAAACTTTACCATTGCTTATATACAATATAATCTGCATGATCTAACTAGTCTAATTTATGTAGCGCGAAATTGACAGTTTAGTTGTTGCGTAGAAGGGCTTTGCTTCTATGGCGGCAAGAAGACACGAGTTCATTACGTTTGTTTAGTGTTGATAGTTCGGGCCGGCAGATGATTAGGAATTTTTCTTTGAGGCAGAGGTTACATCTTTTATTTGAGCTGTTGTACGGTGAGTGCGATGAGAGAATGCGCCAGGAAATAAAATGATCGATGTTGTTGTCTTTGAGGGTCCAGATGTGCTTGCTGAGTTCGGTAGAGTTTCTGTGTTTAGCGTGGCGGAATGATGCGGTGTGGTTTCTGTATCTTGTTTTGAAGTCATTCTCTGTGAGTCCGATGTACGTTTCTGTCGTGTTGTTGTCTTTGGTGTTGTCAACAACACGACAGAAACGTACATCGGACTCACAGAGAATGACTTCAAAACAAGATACAGAAACCACACCGCATCATTCCGCCACGCTAAACACAGAAACTCTACCGAACTCAGCAAGCACATCTGGACCCTCAAAGACAACAACATCGATCATTTTATTTCCTGGCGCATTCTCTCATCGCACTCACCGTACAACAGCTCAAATAAAAGATGTAACCTCTGCCTCAAAGAAAAATTCCTAATCATCTGCCGGCCCGAACTATCAACACTAAACAAACGTAATGAACTCGTGTCTTCTTGCCGCCACAGAAGCAAAGCCCTTCTACGCAACAACTAAACTGTCAATTTCGCGCTGCATAAATTAGACTAGTTAGATCATGCAAATTATATTGTATATAAGCAATGGTAAAGTTTATTCTCATTAAATCCCCTGATGAGTGGGCGACCACGAAACAGGCTTGTAGGGATGAACTTGTAGTTTACTTGTCTTTTTCCTCCCACAATATATATATGCTAATAACGGTACATTCGGAACAAATCAGTGAAATGTTTGTTTAATTTTTAATAAAAGAAGTGGAAATTGCATACTTTGTTTTGAAAATGAAATACAAATTTTCACCTGTTCAAACGATCGGTTTGGACGAGGAATTTGTAAACATCTCTCTATTTAGCAATTGCAAGCGTATTTGGTATCCTCCCGTTCCACAAGTATGCCCACTGCAGTCAATGACCTTATTAGCAGAACATGCTCTTGGTTCTCTTTTCACTAAATATGATCCTCCATATAATCTAAGGAACTCTGAAAACAAACTAGCTGTTCCATTGCCCCGCACCAATTTCCTGAAAAATAGCTTTAGCTATAACGGTGCGGTTATCTGGAATAGCTTGTTCCCTGAATTGCGGCAAGCAAAATCACTTCAATCCTTCCGAAATGGTTGTCGCAATTTCTTCGTCTGAATCGACAAAACACACACGGCATCTATGTAAAGCAGAATTTCTTTATTTTTTTCTATTTCACTTTTAAATTTTAGATCATGTTTATATAGATTAAAATAGATTGTAACTGTAAAAATAGATTGTAATAATATTATTATTTTATCTGATAGATTTACCGTGTCTAAATAAAAATAAAATTCAAGTAAGTTCAAGTACATTATTCAATGGGGCATTTTGAGTCGAGCCGGGTCGGCTAAAAGTTCGAGTTTTAGTGCCACAGTTTGACGCTGGTTTTTGTTAGAATTGAAAGGAAATTTTAATAACGACTTGCCTTCAGAATTGTCAGATTTATGAACTTGTGACAATGAACTTTGTTTGTTCAACAGTGCCTCTGAAATGACTTTGATTGCCTACGATATCTCTTGAATAGGATGCAGGATGTGGTCGACTACGAGCGGCGCCGGTTGACGAAATGGCCCTAGCTTGAACTTCAAGTAAGCGCTTTAACTACTGGTACACTATATCATTACACTGCCTTAAAGTTCTTCATACCATGGTTAGTTCATATGGTTATTGTGCTCAGAGAACTTGTCGTTGTTCGAAATTTGCCACCTTATTTATGTATATCTCGTAATATGCGTAATTCAACCGATGATTTTCAGCAAATATATATTTAAACTGTACATATACTAAAAAGAATGGAAGACCCATTCAAAACTACACCATCGAGTGTTAAGCGCTAACTCGAAATGGCAGGTGTGCTCTCAGAGATGTAAACTGAAATTTTCAGAAGTTTTGACGCTTTCCCATTTTTTTTTTTTTTTTTTTTTGTGATATTTGGCATGTAATGTTCATGATCTACCGAAATTTCACTGAGCAAAATAAACGTTTATTTTGACTTCTTGGAACTTCGGCTTATGATCACGGAGAATATTTCAAAATTAGAAAAATTAGTGCCGCGGTAGAACAAATTTACTTTTACTTGTTCGGATAGAAGAGTCGTTAAAGCGTAAAACTGTAACATCCAGCTAGACATTGCTGGTATACCAAAATTGTGAAATTTAAACTTTTCCTTGGGAAATAACAATGCTGAAAGCTGATTTCAAATCAACTTATCCAGGCCATTCGGAAATTTAAAGTGAAAATTCATTACTAGCGGCTCTTGACTAGCCATGTAGTGCAAATAATTAAAAGAGTTAAAATGAAAGGGTGACTCTGAATAGTTCTTATTAGCTGCTTAGGTCTACTTCGATTGCTTTTCATGTTCAACCTCAAGTGGTGATACCTTTATTTAAATCATGCGCCACCAAGTGCTAGCCTAATCCGTGTAGTTCTGCCATTCAACCTGGCGATTGCTGGATCCAGGAGAGGCCATCTATGGGCGCCTGGAAGGGGGCCCCTGAATCAGCATTAAATTGGAAAATGAATATTAAACGAAAAATGAAGCTGTTCTTTCTGCATTGGTCTATCAATGTGTGTGCTAAGCTCGGCCTGGGTCTGGTTTTCCTTCAAATCGCCGGATGGTCTCGATAGCTCCTGTATTGGTGACAGCAGTGACGATCCGGATATCATCTGCCGAGAGCAGGCTAAAAAATGAGAACAAAGTTTAATTTCAAAGAGTCCATCTAGCGTTAATGGCTAATGCAAATTGTCTAATCCAAACACACGACCACCTACTGTTATTAGACCCCTAAACTTAGCAAACAAAAGGTATTGGAGCAATAAAAAAAAAAAACCAAGACAAAGTAAATTGATAGTGAAATTGATTAGAAATACCACCTGCAAGTCGTAGATTTGCCTGTCTTGCCTTTTCGTTTAAAAAACAAAAATGAATGAAAGAAAACAGCTCTTTATGTTCATGTTTATGCTGTGGCAAACCTTGCGAGTTATTTTTATTCATTGAAAGAGAGAGAGAGAATCAAGGAAGAGGTATATAAGCATCACTGCACTGTTTAACTCACAAGGCTCTGGCGTCAATATTGCCTTCAATACTTTGCATTTTGATTTGTTTGCCCATTTTCTGTGGATTATGAGAATCATGGAATCTAAATGGTTACATTCTTCTTTGTGAATAAGAGAGACAAGGTGTATCAAGGTTTTTTTCCCTTTAAAGACTTTAGGTAAGTTAAATTAGCGCTTTTACGACACGAGTTTCATTTTTGTCACTCCAAACGTACCCCTTCCTTTTTTATGGAAAGGCTAATCTAACTTTGACAAACCCAGTCGGGATATTCGGACTGTTGAATCAGTATTCAGTGTGAGATTGCGTCAAATAGAGAGCCGGAGGCTGTTATAGGAAACAAGAAATGTTTAAATTCATGATGAAGGTAAGATCTTAATCTGTCGCGACTGTAAGACAACGAAAACATATAAGCTTCCGGCGAATAATCGAACCTTACACAGACTCCAAAAAGCCACAGAGAACTCGTTTCTGAGCACGGCTGTACTCTAATATTATGCAGGACTCTTGAAACTTGCGTTCAACAGCGATGACCACGCTAACCATCAACCTTCATTCATCAGTGAGCGAAGTTCGGAAGTTCGATCACACCGGTTCCAAAACGAATAACATTTCTTTTTTCTGCAAAGACCGAACTCAATACAGTGGAACCTAGATTTAACGAACCTCTATATAACGAAGTCCTCGGTATAATGAATGATACTTCAGTTTCAGCCCGGCTAAAGTTACAGTAAAATGTTTGCCACAGAACCTCGATATAACGAACCAATTTCCCCAGTCCCTTGGCACTTCGCTAATTTGAGGTTCCACTGTATGTATCTTTTTTGTGATATATTTTTTTTGTGATATATTTTTTTATTCTTTCCTAAAAAGGTTGTGTTTGTCTAAGCTCACGAGTTTGCTTTGCCGCTCTTAAGATAAATCGTAAGCCTTGAATGTCACGCAATTTCTTACAGCCAGTGACTGTATGATTAGAATTTCAGTGGACTCGCTTGAAAGTTCAAAATATTCGAGGGAAGTTTACGTAAGAAACTCGACTCTTTTTCAATGATAACAGGCTCAAGAGTGAACACTCGGCATAGATGTTGAATCATTTGTTTGAAATATGCACTTAGCAGCTAAGATCGTTTAAGCCTGTTGCACGCAAAATGTAATCCCGCTGGGAGATATCAACTTCAATTTAAAATCCATGACGTAAATATTATAGTCATCAAAAGGGCCACAGTAAAAGTTTATCCTTTTGTACGCAAGGTGTTCAATCTTCTATTTCATCCCAGGTTACAATTGAACACAGGGTCTATCTTCTACATTTTCTGATTTTTGTTCGGTTTTACATTTGCAGGATGATTTCTTTGCCTTCAGTAAACGGAAAAAAAAAATAGTCGTGGTTTTCTGTTATAGGGACCTCAAGAAACCACGGCGGCGACGGCAACGAGGACTTGGAAAAACAAGAGATCTAATTGGCAGAACAATAGCTCAGCACGTGCATTTTGAAACTTTGTACATTTCTTAGCCGTCCTATGCAAAACAACAACGTGAAATCGCCAAAATTTGCGTCGTATGCGAACCGAAACCGCGACGGCAAATTATTTAATTTCCATTTGGAACTCAACGGTTACTTTATACCTCATGCTGAAGTTGAGCTGTGGCGCTGTATGAGACAGTAAGCTCCTGCAGCCATTTTTAAAATTTTAACTAGGAGTAGAAATTAATTTTTTAATCGAAGTCTTCCTTGGCGTTGCCGTCGTGGTTTCTTAAGGTCCTATTGTCTTCCCGAGAACGTTATAACTCGAAAGTTTTCATCATAAAGAAATGAAAATTTAAACATACTTGAATGAGAGGCTTTTTCAGGGTTTACATCCATTTACTCGTAAATATAATCGCAAGTTTCAATCAGGTGAAAACAGTGACAAAGAGCAGCATTCGACACTTGTTTTTACTCAGTTGTCAAGTACAGGAGACCAGGGATTAACGAAATCCCTGAACATGGTAAAATATTGAGAAGTTACCTCCTTTTTTTTTTTCTGTGTTTGAGTTGGGGCTAGTTTACAAAAAGCACGAAAATACGCGCGTCTACAAAGAAAAATCAAATGTTTTTAGATTTGCGGAGGACTTAAAACCGCCTAAAGTGCCGAGTACGTGCGTGTATATTGCCAAGCTTCAAACACAGTTTTGTCTGAAGAGATAAGTATATACAAAGGAAAATAGTGGGGCCATTATTTTCGTTGGTACTTAACACCAACGTAAATCATCAGGCATAGAAAACAATACCACCAGTAGAGTCCTTTGTGATCGTGTTGGATTAGGCACAATGTTAACAATCTATGGTTACACGAAATAAAGGAAATACATGGTTTGCTAACGTATTTGCTGCGCTCACAGCGGAGCTCTTGAGAGATTTCCATAATTATGCATAATATGCAGTATTTTTAATCTTCTGCCGTGATCGTTTATTTTTAATGTTAAAACATTATCGCCAAAGTAAGCAAGCATCTCAAGAACAAAGACATATCTCAAACACGAAAGACTCTATTGAAAATGCATCACTTAAGTTCCTGAAAGGTAAAACATAAATCACAAATTTGATACCGTAAATTTTTTATCTAATTTAACAACTGAGCTTAAATTATTGACCGTAGATTCACGCACTCATCTTTCTTTTCTTTTTTTGTTGGGTGTTGTTTTTCTTTCTACCTGAATATGCGTTTCTAAGAAAACTGAAACGTTAAAACTGAATTCCACACGGAATTGTTTTTGAGGGCATCGTTCACAGCCAAAGCGGGTTTTTGCCGAACGATCTCGACCCTTTTTCTAAATTTAACCTTAAAGTGGAAAGCGGAAGTGAGTTTTTAAACAGAAAAATTAAGCTGACATTTAAGTTGCGATATCAATATTGCTGTGGTACATTTTGTTTCAGACCTGTCTACATAAGTAAGACAGCCAAAAACATTCCCTCTCATCTAGAGACAAGTATATAGAAATGTTTTGGTACGAAAGTGTTGCTTTACTAAGAATTTCACGGTAACCATCTTCTTACAGTTATTCGAGAAATCTCAAGCTGTAAACTTGCTTTTACAGAGTTTAATACTCCATCGATTAGAATAAACAGTTTCGCCCCGACATTTATCTAACTTAAAAGAAACAGTCTGCCGAGGTTTATTCCGTAAATGGTCACGTTGGCAGCTGACTTCCTTTCGATTTAAAAGGATTATGCAAAATTTTAAGACTTCCCGTTTCCAGATGACATGTTGTTTCCTCTTGATTTCAGCCATGAGGTGAATCGCAGAAGGCAGCCAACTATGGCGAACAATTCACTTTTCTTCGTCATCTTTACGTTGTCACTTTGGACGATCAAATGTAACAACTCTACGTCCAAAACGGATATCTATATCGGGGGATTTTTCGGCGTCAATATCAAAAAAGGGGCTTGGAGCTCAGCAGCCCTCATACCAATCTTAGAAATGGCACTGGAACACGTAAACAGCGACCCGAGCATTTTAGTGGACTATGAGCTGAAATATGTGTGGAACGATTCCGAGGTATTCACGATCTTGTAAAATCCGAAATAAAATTGGCTACTCGGCCGTTACAAATTCAAAAAAACAAAAAAAACAAAAAAAGCCGGCCGTGTTACCTTTACGTTATATCCAGGAGCTTAAAGATGTGAAATGCGGATATTTAGCTGCATAGCGGCTCTCGAGAACATAGATACATAATTTATGGCAAAACCCCCAGAAAATCGGTGACCGGTATTTCGATTTGATTTTATTTCATCAATTTTTTTCTCGCACAAAAAGTTCCATACATGATGGTACCGGGTTCAAAAACATTTAGTTATCCAGCTTCCAATTATCCGTTAACTTATTTTATATCTTGAGTTGAAAACAAAGTCATAAAATAGCAGTACAAAACGTTTTTTCTCAGAAAAATTGCCAAACCAAACACCTCAAAGGGTACGAAATCTCTCAACCTCAAGGAGAACCAAATGATTTGTTGCGATACAGCACTTATTTTAAGCTCACATTTTAACAATAGTGTGAAAGTGGATCAGGTATAAGAGCTATGCTCCAGATGATTGACACTCCTCCGCACAAGATTGTTTTCCTGGGTCCCGGATGTTCCGTAGCAACAGTTCCTGTTGCAGAGGCTGCCCCGTACTGGCAGGCAGTGCAGGTAAATACTAGTGATTGAATTGTTTATTTGGCAAATTAAACCCTAAAAAAAGTATTCTTATATCCTACCCCTTTTTAAGTTGGAGAAAATGGTGACCAGACGAAGACTTCCAAAATATTAAACTAAATGAATACCCGACTTCGATAACTTCTTCAATATGTAGATGAAACCTCTGTATAAACATTTCCTCGTAAATGGACGTAAGATGATTGAAAGAAAAGTGGAGCTTGAGCTGTATTTAGGATGTGCACTAACAATCCAGAAATTATTTTAAACTTTGTTTTTTTCTCAGATCGGTTACAGCACATCATCACCACAATTTTCAGACAAGGAGAAGTTTCCTTTGTACTTTAGAACGAGCACTTCTGAAACAATGGAGAACCCGTCTAGAGTTGCACTGTTAAAGCACTTTAAGTGGAAAAAAGTTGGCCTCATTGTACAAAACTTGGATATTTACGTATTGGTGAGCCGTGAATAGCAATATTTCTTCAACTCGTAAATAAATGCCAATACGCAGCCATCTCGCAATACACACTTAGCTCAAGACAACTTCCTCTTATTCTTACATATAACCCAACCATTCAATTTTGCGCTATTTCTTTGGCAACTTTACGTCACGTGGTACAAAATCACAGGGTAATTACCACGCAATAACCCCCTTCTACGTTATGTTCTCTGGTTATTTCCGTCGAGAAGAAACAAAATTTCACATTTGCCCTAGTAGCTTCGCTTCTCGGCCAAATGTTTATTTTTGAGACCGTCTCTCAGCCGTAAACATTAGGGACCTTAAGATACTGGACGCGGCTGCCTTTAAGAACGCGGTCACGTCTGAGAGGGCATGGGTCGTGACCGCCACCTTTGCGCGGGAAATACGAGCCTAAAATACGTCCAGGGTATCTTAAGGTCCCTATTATTAGCCGACATAGTGGACGTACGCAGGGATTTATTTACTAAATATACAGAATTATCTGAGGTACTTATTGATTTCCTTCGTTAGTTTATTTAAATTCATTTATTGGTGGTTATTTTTATTACTTAACAGACCAAAGAGGCACTCATTCCAATGTTGGAGGAATCAAACATAACCATAATTGCAGCAGAGAGCTTCAAAAATGATCCATCTTCGACAGTCAAGTATTTACTCAAGGTAAAGTGGCAAAATTATTTTTTTCTGGGCTCAAAGGGCATCGCTCCTTTAACAAAGCGGATAACGTCGAGGGCTGGACGGTTGCAGGGATCAGAATGAGAGAAGAGAATCTTGTGTCAGTATTGTAGGTCAGTTCAGTTCTTGTGAATGCTTTCGTCATGATCAATAATTCATTTTCCCATTCATTGGCTGAATTCATGCTGAATTTAGGAGAGAGACGCGAGAATCATAATTGGTTTAATGTACGAAGACATGTTCAGGAAAGCTATGTGCACGGTAAGTTACTAACATTAAAATACAAAATTTCTTTTCTTGTACCAGTCAACATGCCTATATTCTGTTGAAATCTATAAATTGTATAGAAAGCCCTAGACAGTCGCGAATACAACATCGGAAAAGGCATTTGATTTAGATTATGATAATTACTACCTTAAATGAATCCATTGCGTAACACTTCACTTTTTCGACACTAAAGGCATTATATTTTTCAATCAGCTTTGAACGAAGTTCAATTTAATTAAACGACTTGAGCCCCCAGTGAGTTTGGATCACGGTCGTTCGTACAGCACCGCCTTAGTTTGCTCCAACTACGTGTATGTAACCACAATCCATCTCCAAAGATTCTTATCGAGTGCTTTTTATTTCATAATAAATATTCAAAATTTCCAAGGCCTACAAGGAAAAAGTATACGGCAGAAAATACGTGTGGATCATAGTTGGCTGGTACAACGACGACTGGTGGACAAAAACAGATGTGGAATGCGAAGGGCATCAAATGTTAGCGGCTGCTGGTAGTTTGATAGAAACTCTACCTTTACCCATAGGTGCTTCACAAGAACCCACAATATCAAATAGGGTATGTAAAGTTCGAAATCCTTTTGAGCCACACCATACCACATGAAGGCAATGCCAAAACTTCATTTAATTAGATAGCAACATTACTAAAATAAACTAAGTTCAACGTTTTACAATTATTTTAGAAAAACTAGGCCATTAATCAGCTTTCAGCGTATTTTCCACTTAGTGATGATATTAACAAAATTAACAAAAACTCCTTGATTCATCCTGAAATATCAACGACTAATGATATTAAGCCTAAGAAATGACCCTATAGACCACATAGTTAAAGCAATGTGGGAAATTTTTGTAGTGAGCTCCGAGGAAATGTTGCGGCAGCCAGGATACTCATCTGGCTTGAGAACATTTTACTTTAATTTAAACCTTCTGTTGAAAACTTAAAAGGAAAGTGTTTTAAATGATTTTCGAAATCATTCCCTGAACGACTTAAAAAAAAAATGCTGATTTTAAACACTTCCCCTTTCTTTATCAAAGCCTAAAATCCTGGACTGGTTGGAATCTAACGCATTAAAAACTTTAATCCTGCTAAATCTCGTTTCCTTTTTTCAGACTGCAGCTGAACTTAAAATAGAATACGAGGAAAGACTTAAAATGTTTAACTACACATACAACATGTATGCAGCTTTTACCTATGACGCCGCTTGGAGTATTGCCCTCATGCTTAACAAATCCATTCCTCTGCTTCGAGAAAAGAACAAAACCTTGGAAACGCTGAAATATAAAGATAAAGAAGTAGCTGAGATCATGCGCGACATTCTGTTCCTTACAGACTTCTGGGGAATGTCGGTACGTACTCTTAGTCTTGTAATCGCTTTATGCCAAACACCATACTAAGGACATTTGATTTGCGCATCAGGCGCAAAAATAATTTAACCAAACCCTGCAAGTGACATTGACCTTGACATTGGCCTTGACATTGACCTTGACATTGACCTTGACATTGACATCGACCAGTCATTCTGACCAATCAGAATGTCTAGTTTGTTTCTTTCTTTGCACTGAATAGTGCACTGAATTAACTCTCTTCTGCACTGAATTAACCCTCTTCTGCACTGAATTAACTCTCTTCTGCACTGAATTAACTCTCTTCTGCACTGAATTAACTATATTCTGCACTGAATGAACTATAAACTCCGTTCATCGTAACCAATCAGAACAGAGAAATTTTTTCATGTACATTATTAGGAAAAAATATAGTAATTTTCCATATGAACAGAATTTGATTTGCAGCAAACCACAGTTAGGCGAAATTACGAGTGCACAGATCACTGTGTTGGGCTCTCGACTAATAAAGAGGAAGAGGAAGAAAACATTTGCATCGAATCATAACTTAGATACTCAAACGGAGTCTAAGAAAGGCCAATTTGTATTACCTTACATCCTTCCAGGGTCATGTGACGTTCGACCGAAAGTATGACAGAGAGACGGTGGTCCAAATTTCTCAAAATATACGTAAGTTGAAGAAAAATGATAATTGGTCTACAGCATCATGTCTTGAACTAATAAGGAAATTTTCATTGAAATAAGCTGTGGTTAAACCTTAACTCAGACCATTGTTTCAGACGCGCTCCTTGCGCGTATCGACAGGACACAGACTACTCAGCCTGTTAAATGCCAAGAGAATTTGTGCAACCGTCTATTGGAGAATTTCCTGTGGTCAGTGCGCTGGACTCTAGGTCAGATGGCCCGGGTTCAAGTCCTGGCTGGGGCTTGACGTTGTGTCCTTAAGCAAGACGCTTCACTCACATTGCTTCGTCTTCTCGGATAGGACGTAAAGCCGGAGGTCCCGTCTCCTGCACCTATCAATTAGTTAATTTCGGCAAGGGACGTTAAAGAACCCACATCACGAGATTACTGTGATGTGGTCTGGCCTGTTTACTGGGAAGGGGGGGAGGGGGCATCTGTAAAAATTTCTCCTTTATTAATTGTAAACTGCCGCCGGCAGTCTGGAAAAGTCCCCCGTACAGTGTTGTAAAGCGCATTAGAGCATTTACATGGAAATGCGCTATAGAAATTGATCTATATATTATATTAATTTCAGCGTGCAGTAGGGCTGATAATTTAACAATTTTATTATAAAGTTGGATTAATACCAATGATATCTATGTGTTATGCAGGGGGAAAAAGGAAAAGTGTTGCTATGTTGGATATCCGTAACGGATCATTAATTCTTCTTAACGACAGTTTTGAATGGGAAGGTAAGTTTATCATGAAAGTATTAGGTATAGCCTGATCATTTCAGAATATTCACGAAACTTATAAATATAATCTTAAAGAATAGGGTATACATGGTAGAAATAGCACGAAAACTTCTACAAAATGACTCACAAATTTTGCATTCCAAGAACAACATCGCCGGCCTTGACAGATCTCGTAAAAACGGTCATTTCATGACCACAAATATCAAAAGAAGAGTTCTATTTCGTTTCCAAAAGTACTTGCACCCTTCAGTAGGTTTTCAAAATTACACAATAGACCTTTCTCAACCACCTCTCCCGGTCAACCTCGTTCCACCCCCACCCCACCCCCAGCTAAGGGAAAAGGCCCTAGAAACGAGGTTGCTCTCCCGGTGGGTGATCTTTGATCGGTAAGTACCTTTTCATCCAACAACAGAAGACTGCGTGGTCTGCCACGTAGCAGACCTTGTCAGCCTTTTAGGATAAGAATAGTAGTAACCCTTGTATGGCATGTTCATAAACTTCAGTGAGATAAATTTCATTTAAAAATCATGATCAGATTCCTCCACGGGAAAGAACCCTCTAAAATGTACTCTACACCCTACGTGTCGCTTCGTAACTCAGCTGGTAATAGCGTCCAACTACGATACGGGTTCGATTCCAGTAAGAGTCTGAATTTTTTCCAAGCCTCTTTTCTGCAATTACTTAAAATTACTTCTCACCTGCAAGGATCATTGCTTTCATGACTTGAATATACGCATGTTTTGCTGTTCAAAGGTGGCCGTGTACCAGGAGATGGTGTCACAGTTATCCAAAAAGTGTTCCAAGAGAGCTCCAGTACAACGGTGACTTTTTACGTGTTAACCTGTGCTGGAGTGCTGTTCTGTTTACTTTGTTTACTACTCAACTTTGTTTATCGAAAGCACAGGTATAAATAGAAACGCGATATTCTTTGTTATTGTTTATTGTTTGCTTTGATAGCATCCTTGGCATGACAAAACATACTTTTGTACATAAATATTATTATTGTTTATCTTTATCAGGTTTATAAAAATGTCCTCTCCAAAGTTTAACAATATCACCGTCGCTGGGTGTCTACTGTCCTACACTGAAGTGTTTTTAACAGCTTACAGTAACTCTTCATCGGCAGAGTACGATACCTCGCTGTGTTATGTAAGAATATTTCAGTTTTCAGCTTATCAGTGCTTATTTAACAATTCTTAAGGTCCCTAGGACATATATCGTCTTGATGCTTTGGGATAAGTTGCAAGGAATAAGGTCTGAAAATAGCGCAGAATTTGTTAGAGTTTCTTCGCAACAGAACATTCTAAACTTTTGATCGATAGTCTGAGAAAGCTTTGCCGCAAAACAAAAGTAATTTTGGAAGCTTGAATTACCATTTTCCCCGAGCTTACATCTGTCTTGAAACTTAATCCAGAAAGCGATACTGTGACAAGATATGACCATGTCCAAATTTACAATTTGTGCTCCTAAATGTTCTGTGGGAAAAATAATGCATTTTAGTATAATTTATACCACTGACTTACGTGAATAATGCTTTTCGCGCGCGCCAATTAGCTAGTTCTGAAGTGAATAGCAATAACTATTCACCTCCACTTTGGCGAATAATTGTTGATTATTTCAGGCCAAAATAGCTTTGCCATTACCTTGAGTAAGTAGTTCTAAGGGTTTTCATTTACATGTAAGTCGCCTTACTGCTAATTTCGTTGTCTGCATTTAGTCAAAAAGATCATTTTTCTTTAGATAAATGTTTGGCTGCTGACTACTGGTTTCACCCTGGCATTTGGGGGAATCTTGGTCAAGACTTGGAGAGTTTACAAAATATTTACAAACAATCAGATGAAAAGAGAGGTTAGTAAAAATTACACTTTTGAAAGGCAGCGTGCAATTTATATCTCACCATTTTCTATTCATTCTAGCCGGTTTCTTTTTATCCATATTACCGACCGCAATTCTGATGTCCACGTAGGCCTTTTTAGGATATCTGAGGATGGCTAACCTTTCTCCTCAATTTTGAAATTTAATGACCAAAGACATTTTGATAAACAGCAATAGAGACATTTTTAACGCTAATGGTCAAGATCAGAGATCATTTTGGGAACAAAACGAAGCTAAGGGAGGAAGTTTAACCCGGTGGATAGTGTATTACCTTTTGGTTGCCGTTTGTGTTTGATGATGAGTGAAAACAATGTACCGTACTTGAAATATCGCAAAAGAAAGTGGCACTTGATATATCACATCAAGAATGGATCACAGAGTTCTTGGTCACTTCATGTAATGGGAACCTCACTTCAACTTAGAACGCCTAGTTATGTCACGTTTTCAATGTTAGTCATGTTTTCGATGTTTGTTAGTCACGTTTTCAATGTTTGTTAGTCACGTTTTCAATGTTTGTTAGTCACGTTTTCAATGCTTGTTAGTCACGTTTTCAATGTTTGTTAGTCACGTTTTCAATGTTTGTTAGTCACGTTTTCAATGTTTGTTAGTCACGTTTTCAATGTTTGTTAGTCACGTTTTCAATGTTTGTTAGTCACGTTTTCAATGCTTGTTAGTTACGTTTTCAATGTTTGTTAGTCACGTTTTCAATGTTTGTTAGTCGCGTTTTCAATGTTTGTTAGTCACGTTTTCAATGTTTGTTAGTCACGTTTTCAATGTTTGTTAGTCACGTTTTCAATGTTTGTTAGTCACGTTTTCAATGTTTGTTAGTCACGTTTTCAATGTTTGTTAGTCATGTTTTCAATCTTACCTTTACAGCTCGGAAAGCTGAGCAACACCAGTCTTTTCTTGAGGTTATGTGCTTGCTGGTTTGTAGACGTTATAATTCTGTCAACATGGGCAGCTATTGATCCACTGACGATACAACTCAAGATGATTGACGAGGAGGTAAACACATTTTTTTCACATTTAGCCTACTGTCTTTCACTTTCACTACGGATAAAAAGGGGCCCTGGTCCACCTATTAACTTATAGCTTCAACGATTTCTTCCACAGGCTGAAGATAATGACGATGACGTCAAGGAGGAGTTGCTGATTCATCAATGCACTTCCAAGTATTACATGACGTGGGTGATGTCCATCTGCGGATTCAAAGGGATCCTATTAATTTTTGGTGTTTTCCTGGCTTGGGAGACAAGAAATGTTACCTATCCTTCACTGAACGACTCCAAGAACATTGGTTTAGCAGTCTACAATGTATTTATGTTTTCGTGCTTAGCTATTGTAACTGAATTCGTGGTGACCTATCCGCCCCTTCAAATTTTGGTTGGAAGATGTATCGTGTTCGTGGGGACCACGTCGACAATTTCTCTGTTATTTGTACCAAAAGTAAGAGTCTGACGTAGATCTCATAATCCTTTGATCAGTTTGCTTTATGATAACTTGGTTCTCGGGTTCAATCTCGTACCATTATCAAAATATTTATTTGTAAGGGAGTCGTTTGGGAGAAAAACGGAGATAGCGAACTGTTCAAGAAAATGAATGAAAACGTTTTCAGTAACAGAAAGAAAGGTAGCTTAATGGTCCTGACCACACCCTGTAAGAAGAAACATGCTCCAATCTTCAGGTGAGGTAGGATGATGCTCTAAATTATCCTCACCTTTAATGTTATGAAGAGCGTTTTGAATGCAAGAAAGGTTGCCTTGAAACAAGTCCTGGGTTACATTTGATGTGTAATTAAATGTGATACAAACTGATTTGCGGTGGTTGGAAACGATTTCGTTTATTGGGAGTCCTATGTAAAATTATTTTGTGACTTGTTCTTTTACAGCACTGTCGAAATTTGAAAAGGATTTTTTTTCTGAAAATCAAATCCAGTAGAGAATTGGGACTGAACATAGAACGAAAATAACACCAATGATATATTGAAACAAAAGACAGGCTAGCGCTCTTATAATGCAATAGAATTGTTGTGTGGATTTTCTTTTACAGATTCTTCGCCTGTGGAAAAAGAATCAGATAGATTTAATGTCTGTTACAGACCCAAGCCGGAGTGAAACACGTGGGGTGACTAATTCTGAAATGCGAATAGAGACGCACAAGAGCACAAATTAGATCTCTTGCTGAGATTCTTCAGTGAAGACCCGCGACGAAGTGAAATAGATAAAGAACGGCTTCGTCAATCAGGAATAGTTCGACAGTTCTTCCCGCCTCACTTGACCAGGAATTTCAACTATGAAATTGCTTAATTTAGAACAGCTCGATGTGTCGAACAAAATCCATTAATCATTCTAAACTATTTGGAAAAAGTTTTCCAGGAAAAGCATAGGAAACAGCTATGACGGCTAATCAAAGTTGATGCTCGTTGAATCAGCAAGTCAAAGTACTTTTTTTCGAATTTGGGTCGGTCCAAATTTGAATTACCTTTTAGTCTGGCGTCTAAATCGAGCCTCATTAAGGAAGGCAGAGGATAATTGGAGAACAATTAACAGTTATCAACGCGTACCAATAAAAACAACAGCTGAGACACCACTTTGTTTTAGCTGGAGATAAGGCATGTGACATTAAAGTGATAAGCAATTAAAGTTTCAAATAAACTCTTTCATAAAAATAATTGGGATATCTCAGTTTTAAAACAACAAATTGTCCGAGAACCGAAACCAGACAACACTCCGTCCCTAAGTCTGACTCTATCCGTACTGATGCTTTCCTTTTTGTCTTGGGTTAGTTTCTCACTAATTCCTACCATCTCAATTTCGAAATTTGTACAAGGGTTTTCCTAGATGTATTGTTTGTATATGCACTGTGAGAATTTCACAAAAACAAAATCATCATCCCCAAAATTGTAAAAAGAGTATACCGGTACATAAAAATCATTGAAGTAATACATAATAATAAAAAATTCTAAATACTAAGTGGCAATGACATCTGAAAGGATGCACGGAGAGAGTACCGCTTCTAGCAAAAATAAATAAAAGATGAAATTTGTAGATATAAAGTTGATTCCACGGCGCATGCAAGGAACAATGAGCTAAATTTGATCAGGATCCTTGGACGCAAGAAACGTGGCTATAAGGAAATCCTTGTTGCATTTGTAGCCTCAAAATGAAGCTTTTTGTGACTGGCGATATCTTCAGTAATGTCTACAGTTAATTGGAGCCGAAGCAATCATCGGAACTTTATGGGTTATAAATTACAAATGTAAAAGAGACATGTCTCCTTTGAACGGCCACAGCTGTCTCTTTATTTATTAGATCCGCCGACAGGCAAGGACACCGCAACAGCTTGCGCCAATTACAGCGGTCCCAGTAAACCCACCCATCCCACCCCAGGGGAGGACATCCATCACACAGTAATCTCGTGTGTGGGAAATGAACGTCTCCTGCCCCCAACCCTGCAGGAGACAGGACCTCCATTTATTTGTCCCTATCCGAGAAGACTAGAATATCTAACCCTTTCTTGATTTTATAGAAAGGTAGCAAATTCTTTTCAATTATTTCAAGACCTTGAGTGTTGGTCCGGCCGGGGCTCGAACCCTCCACAAAATCCATACAATCCACACAATCCAGCGCACTATCCATTGGGCTAACTGGGCGGTTTATTTTGTATTGACAATGATTTATTCTAAAGGTCGTTTTATTTACTTGTTTTTCCTGACTGATAATTTCACCCGGTTTAAGAACTAATTGTTTTGTGAATGAAGAGAATTTGCCGATTTTATAACTAACCTTAGTTTATACAAACTGCACTAACCTACGTCTTTTTGCTGTGGTCGAATTTCTCTCGTTTCTAATTCAGCTAATAGGTTTTCACTGCTTTCACATCAATCTATGATTCAAGACGGAACTTTTAAAGTGACAGATGTGTCTGACAGGTCCAAAAGACTGTCAATCAAACTTGTTAAACTCTTCCTGAGTTTCCCCTGACTGACGCCTTTAAGTTGGTAAATTAATTTCATCCGAAGGTTTTCAATTAAAAGAAGTCAAAAAAGTGGAAAGCAAAGCTTTAAGTGTCAATTTTATATCTGTTTCCTTATCGGTAATTAAATTGCTTGAAATATAGTTCAGTTATCTACCGTCAGATGGCACCGGATAAAATCATTCAGTCGTTAAGTTAAATTGGAGGCAAGTTTAATTTACTAGTCGAAATCGTGGGCAAGAGTCCTTATCACCTCGAGCTGAGTCATTCGACTTTGGGCGCAAAACTAGACTCGCATTAACTGTTGGCAACCATTAACATGGCAAAGTTCCGTTGATCTTCATACAGATAAGTTGGATTCAGTTCTGTCTCCTCATCCCAATTGAAGAAAACAATCCTGCTTTGTCATCAAGTTGGAAAGTTTTTCCTTTGGTTATCACCATTATCAAGTAAGTATTTAAAATCGATTGGATGTTTTGCCC
This sequence comes from Stylophora pistillata, assembly GCF_964205215.1. Taxonomy (NCBI): domain Eukaryota; kingdom Metazoa; phylum Cnidaria; class Anthozoa; order Scleractinia; family Pocilloporidae; genus Stylophora; species Stylophora pistillata. Next base: position 31,574,772 of record NC_142526.1, read on the forward strand.
TCTCATTTTTCAGGTTTTTGCTGTAGTTGATTTTTTTTCAGTCATAATTTCAACCAGGTTCTAAGGCTGACATTACAATCCCCCACAATATTTCCACAATATCCTCGCGACCTTCAATATAAATCTAAAATTTTGCTTAATTAACATCTATATCATAGATTTAAACCCTTCCTTCTCGAATTGCTGGCCTTTTACTAAAAAGAAAGCGATATGTACATAACCGACCAACACAGACAGAACCAATACGTAATGCAATAACACAGTTGTTGATCGATACATCCTGAGCAAGACTGCTGTGCAATTTGTTTTGGAAAAGATATACTATTACTGTAGTTCAGAACTATAGCTACTTCAGAAGAAACGTGTCTTTCTCACTTTACTGATTTACAGAGTCAAAGGTTTCTTCTTTGCCTCTGTCAACTCAGGACTGTATTTTGCGCCCAACGTCGATTTTCTGGTTCCATGTTAGTCGCACAAAGTGACAAAAATTGAGACACAGATCCAGTGAACTTCTATTTCCCTTAAAATCATATCAGTAATTGACTAAACGAGTTTCTTTGAGAGTTTTTAAATTAATGCAAGTCATTTGTAAACGAAAACAAAGTTGCATCCTTGTTTGATTATGAATTTGACTTTCCTTCAAATCTCGAGCAAATTTACACACATAGAAACAAAATTAATGATGTAGATAACCTCGCCTCCTATCCGCAGCAACCAGGCAACCAAACACAATGATCAGATTATCATTTTTCAGCTGTCTGTAATTTGTCTTTGTTGTGGTAATTACAACGTTCCCTGGATGAGGGGGGTGAATAAGGGTATGCAAATCCGCCGATCCGCTACGATTTGATAACCAAATTCGTCAATCCGTTAAAAAATATTGTTAAATCCGAATCCGTTCGCTACTTGTCTCGTAAAAAGGTGGAAAACGCACCTTGAGCTGTTGTGTGTTAGCTAGGCAATGGCTTTCCCATCGAGCGAATCGCAATCGGTGGGGTACAGTGTCATGGATAAGGGCGCGAACACAGCAGACGTCCCAGTGCGTTACAAGGGACCTTACGCATTCAAGACGGCAACGCCAAGGAAGACTTCGATTAAAAAATGAATTTCTACTCTTAGTTAGAATTTCAAAAATGGTTTCAGGAGCTTACCGTCTTATACGGCGCCACAGCTCAACTTCAGCATGACGTATAAAAGTAGTGTTGAGTTCCAAATGGAAATTAAAATAATTTTCCGGCGCGGTTTCGGTTCGCAGACGACGCAAATTTTGGCGATTTCACGTTGTTTTTTTGCATAGGACGGCTAAGAAATGTACAAAGTTTCAAAACGCACGTGCTGAGCTATTGTTCTGCCAATTTGATCTCTTGTTTTTCCACGTCCTCGTTGCGGTCGCCGTCGTGGTTGCGTAAGGTCCCTACTATTTCCCTGATGTGTGACATACAGAGTCTCGTCCGTGACAAAAAAAGTACTCAGAAAACAACGCATTTCTGACGAACGGTCAGATTCACGATCCGAACTTCCTCACAAGCAAAATCCAAAATCTGAACCTAAAAAATCGACGAAACCGCGAACCATTGCAATTTCAGGATCCGCAAATCCGTTAAAATTTTGCTCTAAATCCGAAATCCGGGCAAAATAATTCTCAGAATCCGCCGATCCGTTAGCCTATTCACCCCCCTCTTGGATAACTTTCGGATTGTTTTCGTTTAATATCAAGACTCACCTCAGATTTTAACCTGATTTCGAGTTGGAAGGAAATCTCGTATGCCACAGAAGAACACGGAGAGCAAATTCGGAAACCAAATTGCCGACTGATGAAAATAAAGAGCCGAGACCTAAAATCATGGAGAAATAAACGCTATCGAAGCGCGAAAAGACAGGTGCGAAAAAGTTGACTGACATGTTATAGAGAAGGAAAAAACTTTTCAGCGAGCAATGAACCGTAAGGCCCAGGCCACACTATAATTGCAAAAAATTAGACAAATATTTCCGTGTAGGAGCCGAAGAAGACAACGTGAGCAGGGTTGTAAAAAGCCGTGTGGTCCTGTGAGATGCGAGCTAAACTGAGGAGAAAGGAAGAACGGTGGTCATATGGTAAAATACTTACTGACTGAGTAAGGTTGGGCAAACAAGAAAAAATTTGGCCTTCGGTCATGAACTCGAGCCAAATATTTCCCCTCCAGTTCTTTCACCCCGTCATAAGAATGTATCATACAAGCCATGTTACCGCCACGGCTCATTCCTTCTTAAAATTAAGCGACTAAGAAGATTGCTTCTTCTCCGTCTGGATTGGACGCTGGTAAGTTGCCCATTGATTAAGCCAAATTTGCCACTTCACAGTACACTTGTACCACTTGCTAGCTGAATCAAAAACAGGTCGAACTGTTGTTTGGGGAGGGGCGTAAAATTCATCAACTCATTCGTCTTTGTAGACAATGCAAGCACTTATGCCAAATGCGCTCTCTTACTAATTGCATCATGCAAAGGCGAAAATTTCAATTGCAAAGTCGGTTTTTAAGGCATACATCTGTTTTGTCATTTCTAGTTGTTCCAGCTTACGTTTTAAAGAAAAAAACCACTGTCTTACCTTCAAGGAAAATTTATCATCTTTTAACTGTTTGCAAGGAGGGGCAAAGGTATTTCCTCTGTTTTTCTTCCATTTGAAAACATGTATTTTTTTCTATAGTTTACAAGCGTGAAAAACAACTGATTTTACGCCATATTTACTCACAATCGTTATTCAATTCAACGTATTTTGACGGTTACATAGACTTAGGCAACTCTTACTCTTGCCAATTGTTCCATGAAAATCATTTAAAATTGATCTTAGAAGCTCAAAATCCCTTACGCTCAAATCGCTGGGAAATCTTTCTGACAAGGCAGAAGCAAACGAAAGCAAATATCGTTTACAATGAAATCAATTTTACTTGGATGATCCAGTAATAAGGCTGGCTGAAACAGGGAAGAAAAGATTATTCTTTGGGAAATCTAAACCTTACAGATACTCGGTGGTGTGAAAATTTTAAGCTTTTTCTTCTCCGTGTTAAACCAAGCTTCTCAGTTTTAGGGTGGTCTGTCTGTTGCTCGGCGCATACAGTTAGGGTTTCGTGACATAGATAAGGGAATAAAAACGTATCCAGCTTATCGCATCAGGAAATCCTTTTTGAGAATTATCAGATACTTAAAAAGAGTTACATAAAGTAATACTTTCCCTAAAAACATTTTAAAATAATCAGAGAAGTCAGTATTTTAGACCGAAGCGTGATCTTGAAATGATGGCACATAGATATGCAAATATTAATAATTGAAGGATGCCAAATTCAAGCACTTTCATTCTAAGTATTCCTCAGTTGTGTCGTCCTTGTCACCAAGATTTAGAAAAATAAGAATAAAAAAAAAAACATTACTGATAGCTAGGCTGGTCTTCATTTGCTAAAACCAGATTTATTTGAGACCCAAAAGAATTACAGAAGAGAGTCAGGTCTTACACGTCCGTGTGGACAAAAACACTTTGGATACTATCTTTGGCCTACACTTCAAGCCACTTTATGAAAATAGCCCATATGTAATGGATTTTTTCGAGGAAAGGCAAATGTCAGTTCGAAAATTATAGGAGAGACCACTCACTAGCATTTTTTTTTTTAATGAACCGTTTCTAAGTTGTAACCACTCAAGAAGCACTCATACTCGTTATGCTTTGAAAAGAACTGAAATTTATGCAGAAGCTACTTACTAATTAACGTTAACGGTGAGAAACGGGTTAGAACTCTTTCGCGTCCTGACTTCTGGTTATCTTACTGACGTGGGAAGATGTTACGAATATAATTTTTCCCTATTCCATCGGAAACTGATCACGTTTTCCATTGGAACCTACTTGCGTGTATTGGACATGTATGATATTAAAAACAGCTAAGTAAGTCAGGCTCGTCTGAGAACTAATTAACCACACGTATTTTCTGACACTGCCAAGATGTAAATGCACCGGGGAGATTTCAGTTACTGAGTCAGAAGTATTTAGTACTGTCTATAAGTATTTTAAAAGCTAAAGCGCTGCATACTTGGGTAAACTTTAAGTTTTGCGCAATAGCAATATTAGTACCAAAACGACGGAACCTCGGACTAAAATGTTCACTTGTATTTCTTGATCATACCATGTCATTTTGAAAATTAAACAAATGGAATAATGAGTTAATTGCAATTCAAAACGACGACAGAAGATTCTAACATGCTGTTCCAAGCATCAAATAAAAGCAAGAAGCCACCGGCCAAGAGGCCATGCTAATGGAGAGCATAAGTTGTACAGTACAAAGTGATTTAGTACTACATGTAAATATTAATACTTATGACGCATATACAGAGTAAACGTGATGCTTGTGCTTAATTGCCACTTGCACTTGCCTTACTGTAGTTTTAAGACGAAAAAGCTCATGATTCCCTTTGTCTACGTTCAAATTGACAATTAATTTAGGAACTGACGTTTTGCCCTCGCACTATATTGTGGGTAAGTTATGGTTTTAGGGATAATCAAAATCTTGTCTTTTGTATAATTTCTATGTTAAAGACGTTACGTTTACATAGATTTGTTTATGAATGAGAAATGATATAACATTTGTGTGTATGCATCTTAAAAAGTGAAGCTCAATATTTCTGAATTGATTGAAAAACGATTGTGCGCGCGAGGAATCGGCAAAAGTAATGATGGAGATGAACGAAGAAAACTCTGACAAACTAGTTGTCTCAAACCTGAAGGGAGATAACTGTGGAAATGATACTGTCATAAGATAAACTGATTTACTTACAATTTTTCGTTTTACCAAGATTGTTGACTGCCACACAGTGCCGGGGCTTAGGTTATTGGTGTGTAATTTTCTTCGATAAAAGGGACTCTACCATAATTATTCATTACGCATGATGCGCTTTAGGGTAACAAAAACTCGACACGATCGATATGTGCTTATAGCTTCAAAATATGCTTCAGTGTTTTCCATAATCTCCTTTGCCGGATATATGCCAATTGTATACGGAGAACACATACTGAGTAAAAAACTGACCATAATTGTACAGGGGCACAATTATAGTTAATAAAAGAATGGAATTATAATTTCAGTTTTGCTCCCGTAGTTGACATTTTCTTGATAAAAATAATACAAATCACTCTAAAGAAGTTTCCCTTTTTCGTTAGAATGGGAGGGAGATGAACACCTAGGGACGATTTAGACAAAAGCAAATTTGTTTGAGTGTTTTTCCCAGAAAAAACTGCTCCCCGGCTTTATGTTTATCCACATTAATTAGAGTTTCAAACCCACGCATTGACATGAATGTAAATGAATTGTATTAGCCAATCACAAATACACAAACCTTAAGTCAACACAGCTTGGGGTCATTTTAATAGAAAAAAATTAAAGCATCTACATAGCAGTAAAAACGGCGAAAGATACGACGCTTTCTGGGACTTGCTGCAGGACCCCTGTGATTCAGCGAAACAAAACCCACTTTAAGCTGTTGGAATTGTTCTCAATTGCAGACGAGAAAGAGTTTTCTCTTGAGGAGTACAAGAACTCAACACCTGAAGTAATTACAACCTGGAATTGACAAATATTCTTTGAATCATTCGAGAAGGACAAAGCAGCCGATAGTAAGTTTTAAAGTTCTAATTAAAATCAAGTGCTAATATAGCTAGAGAAAACAGATTTTTTATTTTTTTCCATAAAAAAATGAGTCCCTGTGGTGCCTTTTCAAACCGTGTTTTAAGTGAGAAATGCACCACTTAGTCTTTAAAAAGTCCTGATCCATGCATGATCATAACATAAACTTGGTTGATGTTTGTTTTGTGCGAAAACCTCTCTCAGGGTTACGGTATTTAGGAGCTTGATCTTAATATCTGAGCACAGAAGCACCCAGAATTATCCTTAAAACACACGCAGATTGTACCTAAAGTCACAAAGTCGTACATTTACATCAATCCTCGACTAACTGAATTGTGTTTTGGACAAACCCGAGTCTCGTCTCTCAATTTCTAAATACCATTTCCCAAGTGATGCTCTTGTCGCAAGTTTTATCGAAAAAAATGCCTTTGTGCATTCAAGGCAACGGTAAGTAAAGCCTCTTCTAAGGTTCTTGGGTAGGTGAGTTATTCGTGTAACCTACAAATTACAATTTTTTTGGGAAGGTCTTTCAAGTAATCTCAGCTGTCATCCCGGGTTTCCGACGCTGGGAAGAAAGCATATGTTTCGATAAAATCATAGTCGTGCTTCCCTTCTGTTAAGTGAATAGGAAAACTTCTTGTTTGAGTTGCAAGTTTGCTAAAAAAAAAAAGACATTAACAGAGTCTGAAATTCAGATGTGATTGTTTTTGTCTGAATGCACCCACCCATATAGAGCGGTTACTTCTGCTATCTCATCGTATGGTCGCACTGAATATGCATATTGCCTTAGGGTGAAAAAAAAATCGAAACTGACCCAGTGGGTAATTTCTAATTTGGTTCTACTGAATAAATATATCTCTACATATAAAAAATGAATATAAACTAACCTCTACACATGATACTTTTAGTTTGGACGCCAAACTTAATAACTGAGGCTTATCGAGTCAAGCTAGTTTGATATTGGAAAAATCTTCTAATATCGAAAACAAATGAAAAAGCAGAGTTCTGGTTCACTCTAAATTCGTCTAAATATTATATATGAAAAAAGGATATCGCCACGAGTGTACAGAAGTGTGACGATTTAGCGTGAGTTTGCTTATTAACAATAGCTTTTTCCTAAAATTCAAAATTTTGATCACTGGCTTTGGATTCGACATCGCGCATATGAAACCGAATTTAAATTTGCGGTATAAACTAACTGGAAATTTTTCAAAGTTTATATAATGCATTCGAATGAAAGTTCAAGGTCTTAATATATTAATATGTTAATACACCTGTATGTGTAAAAACACTGAACAATGATCCAAGAAAACGTACTTCTACGGTAGTCTTGAAATTGCGACAGTTGAACAAATATTCATAACAACCCTAAACTTTCATTAGAGTTCTGCGTATTTAAAGATATATTTCACGACTATATTTTCTTGCCCGATGATTCTGAGAATTTTTTCAAAGATTAGAAACACTTAAACGACGTCTTCATGTCTGCAGCTGTCAAAGTTATCAAAAACTCTCTATTATACTTTACCATTTGCACGCGAAGGTCTGGCGGGCCTCATGCGAATAGGATATCTATGAAACGTTTTCCCAAATATTCAAACCTCGCGGCTCCATAAGGTGAGATTCTTCAAAATCAGATTGAAAGTGAGAATTGTTCTTGCTCATGCTAAAACAAAACCAAATTCTTACTTGTTGATGTAGCTGAGCTAGAGAGCACTGAAAATTTACCGTGCTGTGTATCCAGTACACAACTTACACTTTATGTCCCGCGCGCTGTATAAGACATGGCAAAGATTTTCCTTTCCACAGGTGGGAATATAACATATTCCATTTGTCTCTGGTCTTGCTGTATTTCTCTGTACTCACAGTTTTTGGAGAGAGTTGTTCGATGAAAAGATCAAGTCAAGAGAAAAAAATACGGCGACTTATATTCGTACACTGAATACAAAATATTTTTTATTATATTCTTCGTAAACTTTTTCTCTGTTCATGATAGTGCCTTAATTTTTATTCACAAAATCTTGTGTTTTCGTAAAGAAAGAGACATGCACATCCTGACTATTTATCGGCAAAATAAAAACTAGTCATGTGAAATTGGTATCAGGATTTATCAGATGGAGGAGCTATACTAATCTCAAATAATAAAATATTCATGAAAATTTTGTTTATAATACCGGTAAACATAAGTAATGAAAATCCTGGAAGCAAGTCTTCTTTGATTATTCACCAGTTGTGGCAAACCCAAAAGCCCTTGTTTTACAAGAATTTGTTTCAAGAACTGAACAGTTTTGTAAGAAAAACCCGATTAATTTAGCTGAAACTAATTTACTTCCAGGCATAAGAGTTCACGTGGGAATGTCATTATGAATGTAAACTCTTGCATAGTCCTTAGCGGCGGGATTAGCGATTTAACTTTCGAAAAATTGTATCATATAACCCCACCATTTGGTAGTTAACTTTCTTTTTTTTAGTTTTATTTACAATATCATTTCGAAAAAAAGTCAAAACATATCAACACTTTAATCGTGTTTGTTTATCAGTAGGCTATGGCCGGAATTTCTGTCGGAAGAGTTATTTTTGGCCAATCACTTTGCGTGCCTAAATCTAAGAGAGCCTCAATAATGGCCGACTGATTCCACAATAAGCATTTCACGTGCACGTTTCAAAGCTTCTCCTCGAATTAAAGAAAAATTGAATAACCAAGGTTCTCTACCAAGGGCGTGTTTGATGGAAGATTACGTTAAAAGGGTAGAAAAATAGAAAAATTATATTATGAACGATAAATCCCGATAAAAATGATCGAGACCTGATGTCTCTCTTTGTACTTCCATATGAACTTGATCGAGGAGATGTCAGTAATCACTTTAACGGATCAAAAGCATCCAGTGAAACAGAGAGGCTGAGAGAAAAAGCTTTGAGTCATACTCGCAAATACCTGTGCAGTCATCGAAAAACGTCAACTCGTGATATATCCAAAACCACAGACCTAAGCCGTTAACAGCTTCCTAGTGAGTACGCTATGACAATGAATAATATCATTTGACAAAAAGTTTCTACTCAGCTTTAACTGAACGCTTTTATGAGATTATCTATTGCTCCTAGCGGACTATACTGATACAAATTTTAACTTCGAGTTCTCGCCCCGGTTGTTTGAAGGTTGGATTACGTTCTCCACCGGTTAAATCTTTATCCGGTGGATAGCGCAGTACGATTTGCCATCTCTTATCCCTGGATAGCGATTCATCTGTTGGATAGCTTTATCTGCCCTTCATTACGTCCATTTTGAAATTACTGGTGGTCCCAGTGATCAGATTGGTGCGATTTATTCACGAATCGCACCATTTTTTGCTCTCAATCGCATCATTTTACGCTTGACTGAGATTTTGACACATGACATCAAAGTCTTTCTGTTTTGCATACAAAATAAGATGTAGAAGCATTTCCGGTTCCGCTTTTTATTTAAAAACCGGCTCAGTACTGCATCAATAAAATATTGGAATCGACCAAGTCCTGTATTTGGGTGATTTCAAAATGGATGTAATAAAGTGGTAATTGAACCTCATGTCGTGCAATTTTGGCCTGAAATTATACTTGTGATTTCAAATCACGCATATGATTTCAGCCCAACTTGCGCTCCACTCAGTTCAATTACCATTATTTATACAACTAGTCCCTGACGGTATATTTCATGGGTGAGCGAAGCAAACGAGTCAGAAACAGCCAACAAAACAGGACGAGGCTAGTATCGTATCCTTAGGTAGACAGGCAATGTCTTTCTTATTCTGTAAATATTTATGTATGACGCGCTATTTATGCAATAGCGAAAGTTAGACCTGAAAAAAATCACGCCTGTACGGGATTCGAACCACTGACCACTTAACCACTGTTAAGTTGATTCGCGCTATCTACTGCGAAGGATTGTGCATCATGAATATTTAATACCGCAGTTCAAAATATATGGACTTCATATATTCATTGTATCTGTAAATATTGTTGAATGCTCAGTTGGAAGTAATGATATCAATCGAGGAAATTGATAAGCCGTGCCAAAGGAAGTGTTATTTCAATTATAAGCACTCTGGTAAAGTGATAAGCACCATGATAATCTTTCTCTTTGCCAGTTGCAACATGGACACTATTTTCACGTGTGAAGGTATATGTAGCATGTTCACAGTGAAGATATCGTCTTTTAAAACACAATAGATATGCATTATTGACCAAGGGTGAGGTCAAGATGGCTGAATATTGGTCGAGTTCTTTTTTTGCATTCTGGTAAAAACGCAAAAAAAAAGAACGCGGTCAGTAACTAGTTTCATTACATCGCTCGCAACGCCCGTGGGCAAGATGAAGCGAATCCTGTGTTCTGTTTGGCTACCCAAGCGGCAAGATGGCACATCTTGCCCGCTCGGGATTTCCCGTATTGATCCCGCGCATGTAAAAAAAAGGAAAAATAGAATCAGAACTAATACGTATGATGCACGATCCTCGCAGTAGAGAGCGCTATTTATGCAATAGCGAAAATCAGACCTGAAAAAAATCAGGCTTGTACGGGATTCGAACCACTGACCTCTGCGATACTACTGCAACGCTCTACCAATTGAGCTAACAAGCCAACTGGGAGCAGGCCGTTAAGAGCCGTTAACGGCCTGCCCCCTGTTGGCTTGTTAGCTCAATTGGTAGAGCGCTGCATTAGTATCGCAGAGGTCAGTGGTTCGAATCCCGTACAGGCCTGATTTTTTTCAGGTCTGATTTTCGCTATTGCATAAATAGCGCTCTCTCCTGCGAGGATCGTGCGTCATACGTATCTAATACCGCAGTTCAAAATATATGAACTTCATATATTCATTGTATCTAATCAGAACTAAGTTCGCAAGTCTTGGACAATTTCGGCAATGGAACGCAAAAAGCGGCAGAAGATAGTCAAAACAAAGAAAACAGAAACGACTCTCATGAGTTTGTTGTGCTACAAACACAGTTGGGTTTTTTTCCCGGTTCTCGAAGTAAACAAGTAATTCTTAATTCTTAGTAAAGCGAAATCTTTTTGCTGTATAATAAATCCTTTATTAACCAGGCTTGTTCGGTCAAGATGGCTGGATATTAGCCTGTTCTTGTTTCGCATTTTTTTTGGACCTCGACTTCTCCTCGGTCCATAAAAATGCGAAAGAACTCGGCCAAAATCCAGCCATCTTGACCTCACGCTTGGTTGAATTGATAACGCGTATATCTTACCGAAAATGGCTGGTCAATAAAAGATTTAGCACAATCAACCCATGAGGATTTTCTTTGTTTTGACTGTCTTCTGCCACTTTTTGCAACTTCATCGCCGTTATGGTACAAAAGTTACGAACTTTGTTAGCCCGCTCCTCGCACTTTTTTATTTTCTTCGCGGGATCAAAGCGGGCAATCCTGAGCGGGCAAAATGGGCCTATCTTGCTCGGTCTGGTAGCCAATCAAAACACAGGATGCGCTTTATATTTCCCATATTTTCCAAACAGTTTATGAAGTTTTGAAGCTTAAATAAAGAAACTAGTAAACTGATATAAAGCCTATTTTGATCAGTACTTCTTTAGAATGATGTACCTCGTTTCGAAGCGCTCTTTTTATTCTGGTCACAAGCCCCCTCAGATATAGGCCCCTCCGTTTGTAAGCTCTCCCAAGACCCCTTACGAAGTTGTATATTAGCCGAGGGTTTATAAGAGGTAGTTTATGGTATTGCAATCACACCATACCTGTCACCAATAAGTTACACTATTACCACGAAGGTCGACGGTGGAGAGAAGTAATTATCTCTTTTGAGGAGACGAAGTATGTCCGAGGATTGGCATTATTAAGTTTCTTTCTGAGGGTTCCAACCAGAGCGAGAGAAACTGCGGTTTTCAGTTCAGTGCACAAGTCGTTGTCTTTATAGTCGGGGCTGGTGAGTTTCACTTCCACCTGGAAATAGTTCCCATAAAGCCTTCGTTATTTCAGGAGCTCGTCCGCCTCACTTAAAAAATAACTTTTTGCACAAACCAAATGTAAACCTTCCCAATACAAGAAGACGGGCTGGACTAGGGAATCATGTCCCTAAAGTTCTCCAAGTAATTATCTTTAGTTAAACAACAACAAACATATGAAACATATGTGTGAACTGCGGTTATAAGACGTATATGAGAACGATCCTTCGCAGTAAAGCACTATTTGAGCAATAGTGAAAATCAGACCTGAAAAAAAAATTTCAGGCCTGTACGGGACTCGAACCACTGACCTCTGCGATACTAGTGCAGCGCTCTACCAATTGAGCTAACAAGCCAACTGGGAGCAGGCCATCAAATTAATTCGGTATAAACCCGTAGATGATAAATCAAACAACAACAAACATATGAAACATATGTGTGAACTGCGGCTATAAGACGTATATGAGAACGATCCTTCGCAGTAAAGCACTATTTGAGCAATAGTGAAAATCAGACCTGAAAAAAATTTCAGGCCTGTACGGGACTCGAACCACTGACCTCTGCGATACTAGTGCAGCGCTCTACCAATTGAGCTAACAAGCCAACTGCGAAGGATCGTTCTCATATACGTCTTATAACCGCAGTTCACACATATGTTTCATATGTTTGTTGTTGTTTGATTTATCATCTACGGGTTTATACCGAATTAATCTGATGGCCTGCTCCTAGTTGGCTTGTTAGCTCAATTGGTAGAGCGCTGCACTAGTATCGCAGAGGTCAGTGGTTCGAGTCCCGTACAGGCCTGAAATTTTTTTCAGGTCTGATTTTCACTATTGCTCAAATAGTGCTTTACTGCGAAGGATCGTTCTCATATATATCTTTAGTTAGTTACTTATTTATAAGTACTCATCGGATATCATGAAAACGAAATAATAGGACGTTTCCGAGTCACAAAAATCGTTAAGCGTCAAAAGCACAAAGTGCAAATCACTTTTGGCGATAACGAGTTTTGTCTACAACGATTGAAAATTAATTTACCAGTTAAAAGTTCTCAGTAATGTATTAACCCTTTGAATGCCAAGGACGTATATATACGTCCTAAAATAGGACCCTCAGATACCGAGGACGTATATATACGTCCTCTGACAAGCATTTTGTTTCTTTTCTCGGTCGTTCAAGGTTTTTATCCGTGGTTGTTTCAAAGGACTTTGTTTTGTTATTGCAAAAAGGAGACATGCAGGAAACTGAAACTTGTTATTATTTTGGGACAAATGATCATCTAATTATAAATTCAATATGGCTGCTGGTCATGATTATATGGGAAAAAGAGACAAATCATTGACAAAAGTTAACTTTATTGAACTTTGTGGTTTTATGAGAACAATAACATTATAAGGGAGTACAAAGAAGAAATGAAATCTGTTATATAAGATGTTTTTGAAAATCATTTTTATCAAATTGTTTTTTTATTATAAATGCAACCACACTGGCATAGAGGTTGTAATAACCTAGCCAATAAAAATACATATTTGATGTATTGACTATTGTAGTGCAAGATTGATTACTAAAAAGAGTTATACAATGCCAAAGGGCTCAAATTGTTGAGTAAAATTATTTTATGAAAAATCCAATATGGCCGCTGGTTGCGAGGCATGCACCTGGGTTGGCATTCAAAGGGTTAAAAAACAAAGACTGAAAGCACGTCTGAAAATGTCCATTAGATTAAGTGTGGGACAGTCTCCGTCTATTTAGCTTTGGCATTCCTTCATTACATCGTATTAATGCGGGAATTTCAAAATCTCTCTTTAATTCAGATGTGCTGAAGAATTCATGTAATTTTTCCATGAATGCAGCTCTCCATTACTGTTCAAAAGGATTTGAAAACCATGTCCAGCAGGTTTCTTCAAGTCCTCCGTTTACCATTCTTCATTTTCCTGACATCTTTTACCAAAAGTGACAACACTACGTCCAAAATCGATTTATACATTGGTGGATTTTTCGGGGTAAACATTCAAAAAGGGGCTTGGAGCACAGCTGGAGTCATTCCAGCTCTGGAAATGGCACTGGAACACATAAACAGCGACCCAAGCGTTTTAGTGGACTATCAGCTGAAATATGTGTGGAATGATTCCAAGGTTTGATATTTATGGAACTCGTTCAAGCTTTAAAAAAAGAAAAAGGGAAAAGTCCACAGTAGCTATTTCATGGTTGAATACTATGGAATGCACGCATAGCTCCCACTAGCCTGCGTGTCCGACGCACAAAAACGTTCTCTCTTTCTCTTTTCCTACCCTGGATTGAACCATCATACACAGACAAACGATTAGATACGTTTGTAATACATACATACATACATACATACATACATACATAGGTTAATTGACCACTCCCCATAGGGGCATTTCAGGACCAACACCCACCCATCCCACCCCAGGGGAGGACATCCACCACACAGTAATCTCGTGCGTGGGAAATTAACATCTCCTACCCCTAACCCTGCAGGAGACGGGGCCTACGGTTTATTCGTCCTTATCCGAGAAGACTAGAATATCTATCCATTTCTTGATTATAGAAAGGTAGCAAATTCTCCTCACTCATTTTAAGACCATGAGTATTGGTCCGGCCGAAGCTCGAACCCTCGACCTCCCGCACAACACAATCCGGCGCTCTAACCAGATAACTATTTGCGTTTATTCATTTGTACAGCAATGAACACATGCATTTGAGGACTTGAGCCAGCCTTTTTTTCTAACATGACCAGAAATGCACCTTTCTGAGATCACTTTAAACAATTTAAAGTTAAAAACACAATTAACATCTTTCTTTCCACTTTTTGCTTCCATTGCTTAAGTGTGAAAGTGGATCAGGTATAAAAGCTATGCTCGAGATGATTGACACTCCTCCGCACAAGATTGTTTTCCTGGGTCCCGGATGCTCGGTAGCAACAGTTCCTGTTGCGGAAGCCGCCCCTTACTGGCAGGCAGTTCAGGTAAGTTTCAGTTATGCGTGAATTTCATAATGATAATAGTAATAATGATAATAATATCAATAATAATATTAATAATAGTAATAATAATAGTAATAATAAAAATAATAATAATAATAATAATTTTTTTATTAATAGACCTTTATTTACCATAATCACTAAAAATTTACAAAAATCATGTTAAAAGGCTTAAAATGTCTGATAAAAATCTAAGAAAAGCTATGGGATACACGCTTCGTTTAGTAAGATGATGACAACAACAAAGAAATTAATTAGATTTGTCGAGATTACTGAAAAAGCTATATTACTGAATCTCACATGAAAGTCTTTAATCTTTCAAGTTACAATTCTCCTTTTAAGGAAAAATATCACTAACCTAAACTACATAATTATATGGCTATGAGTAATAGAATTATAAAGTGCTGTTTAGGTAGTCTATACTTACTTTAAGTCTCCTGACAAAGGAAATGCAAAGTCTTCAAAAGTTCAACGCAAAAGAATAATAAGAAAAATTTACTATAATTATAATAAAAATAATCTACAACTGATAAGTTTAAGGAAGTCTTGCTCGACCCTTCTCTACTTCTAGATCCCTGTCTTTAATGTCTATGTTCCTCCTTCTCGGGGTTGTAGATCCCCTTAGACATAGGAGCACGCTCCGCAAAATTGCAAAGGACACTTTCGCTCTGACCCATGAAATTGTTGTGGCGTAGCTCTCTTGCTTTTTTTGCAGATAATAGCTCGGCTAATCTTGAGTGGTACCTCAGGCATGCGTCAGCCATCCCCCCCCCTCCCCCCGTCGTTGTAAATACCAGTGGGGTAAAAGTGCCTTACTCTACTTCTGTTACACGGGAGCTGTATTTTCGCTTCTTTTCATTTTCATGAATCCTGTAAATCTGTTTGGGGCTAAGATCTCTGTATGAGTCTGCATTGGGATGACACACCCTTATATCGAAAAAAGCAGCCCTCTGTCGCTCCCAGAAACCCCTACAGTGGACGTCGAGGCGTGCGTCAGGGGCTTGATTAGTCCCTCTGGGAAATTCTTCGCCTGTAATAGGTTGTAAAGCCGGTTCCACCTGCACATCGTAACAAATCATGTCGAGCAGCTCGGCCTGTAGATCGCGTATATCATTGTGACGCTGAATGACTAAGCCTTCACGCTGGCGGATCATCGCGTGGTCCACTGTAAACAAGTTCCCACAAACGCATACTTATGAATTATTATAATAATAATGGCTTTATTCAGCATTTTGACGATCATTCTGAAGTCCGTGGGCCTTTGGTAAATTGCTTTAGCTTACAGTTTGACTGCATATTACTTAAAGAGATCATTTTGCCATTTGTTATCATCCTCAGTCAAAATATTCTAATTTCAGTGATTTGTGAGCTTGCATTTTCAAGTTGTATCATCGATAATTCGCAGTGATAGCTGTCCAATATCGTGTAGTTACTTGATAGATTATCATTCTAGATGTCATGGATTAAATTGCTTTACCGCAATTTAATAATCATGCTTGACCTCAAGTTAAGCCAGATATAAATGCGCAATTACATCAACTTCCTTTCAGCTGCAGTTTTTTTTTTAACTTGTTCCTGCTCATTTTGATGGCATCGACTAATAGGCATGTTCTCCTTTCAATCTTCTCAGATTGGATACAGTACATCATCGCCACAGTTCTCGAACAAAGAAAAGTTCCCCTTGTACTTTAGAACCAGTACATCAGAAACAATGGAAAACCCGACCAGAGTAGCACTTTTAAAGCAATTTAATTGGAAAAAGGTCGCCCTACTTGTGCAAAACCAGGATATTTTCGTTATGGTAAGAGGCTTAATACTCATTTGCAATAAGGAAGTTCATATAGTATGTATAGAAAGACTGAAATTTTCTTCAAAGGCACTACATGAATCAGATCAACTAATTAAAAAAAATACAATCAATGGACTTTGATTTTAAGGCAACAGCAACAGCGGTGGTAACAACGAACACAACAACAGCAGTAACAACAACAAAAATTCTAGCAAAGAAGTCAGAAAAAGAAGGAAATGTTAATTAACCGAAGATTTGATTCTATTTGTTTCAATTTCTATCCAAATAGACAAAAGAGGACCTCGTTCCACTGTTAAACAAGTCCAACATCTCCATCGTTGCAACAGAAAGCTTCAAATATGACCCATCTTCATCGGTCAAGTACTTAATTAAGGTCAGATACGCACCATTCCAAGTTCATAGCGCTGAGTTCAGTATGCATTCATTGTGTTTTCCCGGATTACCAGATCTTGTTGCTGTAACAGAAGAAATAAAACGCTTTTTTATAAGCTTGAAATTGAAGTTCGAATGTGGCTTGTAACTGAGCCTTTAACATTGCGTGCAAAAGTACCAGTTGGCATTTTGCTCACCAGATAATATTTGTGTATCGAACTGAAGTTTCTCAAAAATTCTTTATTTCAAAAAGGAGAAAGATGCAAGGATTATCATTGGGCTAATGTACGAAGACATGTTCAGAAAAGCTATGTGTGCTGTAAGTATATTGAAGAGTTGTAGCCAATCAGTGTTGGATTTATCGACCTAGTCGATGAAGGAAATTGGCTTCCATCACCATTATTTCATTTCAACCATGAGTTAACGCTCGAAACGTCAACTTTAGACACTCCCTACGGTGGTCACTGTACATTATCAACTCAGTCAAATTATCTTGCCATGCTCCCCGCATACCTACCCCCACAGTTTCCTTAGACACTCCCTACGGTGGTCACTGTACATTATCAACTCAGTCAAATTATCTTGCCATGCTCCCCGCATACCTACCCCCACAGTTTCCTTAGACACTCCCTACGGTGGTCACTGTACATTATCAACTCAGCCAAATTATCTTGCCATGCTCCCCGCATACCTACCCCCACAGTTTCCTTAGACACTCCCTACGGTGGTCACTGTACATTATCAACTCAGCCAAATTATCTTGCCATGCTCCCCGCATACCTACCCCCACAGTTTCCTTAGACACTCCCTACGGTGGTCACTGTACATTATCAACTCAGCCAAATTATCTTGCCATGCTCCCCGCATACCTACCCCCACAGTTTCCTTAGACACTCCCTACGGTGGTCACTGTACATTATCAACTCAGTCAAATTATCTTGCCATGCTCCTCGCATACCTACCCCCACAGTTTCCTTAGACACTCCCTACGGTGGTCACTGTACATTATCAACTCAGCCAAATTATCTTGCCATGCTCCCCGCATACCTACCCCCACAGTTTCCTTAGACACTCCCTACGGTGGTCACTGTACATTATCAACTCAGCCAAATTATCTTGCCATGCTCCCCGCATACCTACCCCCACAGTTTCCTTAGACACTCCCTACGGTGGTCACTGTACATTATCAACTCAGCCAAATTATCTTGCCATGCTCCCCGCATACCTACCCCCACAGTTTCTTCAGAAACTTACCTCCTTTACCTACAGCTAAAAAAGGTGTCGTTCTTTATGCTCTGTGGCGGATAGTCCTCTATCAGACTAATAATTATATGTAGCTGGTAATCTGGGTTTTTCATTGAAAATACACAGTACGACAGGAAGCACTGAACGCCGCTCACTAATACTTTGCCATAATCTTTATTCCCGACAGGCTTACAAAGATAGACTGTTTGGAAAGAAGTATGTTTGGATAATAGTTGGATGGTACTTGGAAGACTGGTGGACAAAAACAACAGAAGTGGGCATGGATTGTAAGGAAGAACAACTATTAGACGCTGCTGCTAATCTGATTGAAACTTTTCCGCTTCAACTAAGTAAATCAGCACGACCCACGATATCGAATAGGGTAAAGAACCAGTCATTATTTATCGCCGGGGTGATCACATGGTCTTCAGGGAGGACAGGGGGGATGGAGGGGACCAGTGTGTTTGTGCCACAGAGGAGAAAAGGGGAAATAACTTGACTGCCAAGGGGGTGGATGATCGCAAGAATCTTGCAGAACCTGATAAGGCTGGTCCATAAATGACCTCAATTTTTATTTTCTAAGGTTAATAGAGAGTTGAATATATGATGGCCGAATGAGCCTTAATTCCCTTTTATGCGCTAAAGAAATTTCATTTTTTTATAAGATTAAAGCGATTTAAAACACCGTGGGGAGTAAAAGGAAAAGTTTAGAAGGCTTTTGGGAGACAAGTTGATGTTGTGGTTAATGTGTTAGGTTTCGGTTTGAGAGAAATTAATTCCAACCCCTGCTCAAGACCAGGTTATTACCTAAGCTTTTACAAAGTGTGTATAAAAATCGCTTTCCTTTTCTTTACCTTCCTTTTTCAGACTGCACAGCAATTACAAGCTGAGTATGATGAGAGACGAAAGCGCCTCAACTACACCTATCACATGTACGCCAGCTTCACATATGATGCAGCATGGAGCATCGCTGTTATGTTGAACAAGTCCATACCTCTGTTACGAAAGAAAAATAAAACACTGGAAACCATCGAATATGGCGATAAAGAAGTGGCTGAGATCATGACGGATATGCTCTCCCGCACAGACCTCTGGGGAATGTCAGTATGTAAAGCAGTTCTTGTTTATGGCAGGTTTTTTTTTTCTTTTTAATTTTCTTCTAAACTTGTCGAATGTACGAGAAGTAAAAGGAAAAAACAACAAAACAAAATAGTTTTAAGTGACTCGACACACTTCTTTTTACTTCGAAAAGTTGGCAGAATGGTATAGAGTATTAAAAAGGATTAGGAAAAGGAAACTTCCGAATCGGCTATCTCACTCCCTGGTCCCAAATTTCTTGGAAATGAGTACAGGCTGCAGAAAACGCAGTTTGAACGCAGGTTCTCTCTCCACTGGCAAATGTCATATCATTGTTAGTAGCAAATCCGGTCTAAAACAAATATTTCTCTCACAACTGCCCTTGTTTTTAAACCGATACTACATCTGTAACGATAAAATTAACCCGATTCTACAATTATTTCAGGGTCGCGTGAAGTTTGACGAAAATGGAAACAGAGACACTCTTGTAGAAATTTTTCAAAATAAACGTAAGTGAAAAATCAAAGTATATTCGTAAATAATTTGGATATATCAACAAAGTTGAAATGGTAAATTGGCCACCGTAATGATTACAAAAGCTGACGTTTCGAGCGTTAGCCCTTCGTCGGAGCGAATAGAGGAATTGTGGGTTGTGTGTGCTTTTAAAGGCAGAAAATGGAGCTACGTTATTGGTGGGTGCATGGCAACGAGAAAAACATGAATAAATTAGTGGAATGAAAAGCGTTCATTGATCCCTGTGGGATTTAGACTGCCGGTTGAAAGATGAGCTTTTGTTCAAGATTTTTACGGCTTTCCGTGCCGTAAAAGATTGCCATATGTTGCTAAGCAACATATGGCGATCTGCGGTCTTTCCTTGCACTTAGGTGGCACGGAAAGCCGTAAAAATCTTGAACAAAAGCTCATCTTTCAAACCGGCAGTCTAACTCCCACAGGGATCAATGAACGCTTTTCATTCCACTAATTTATTCATGTTTTTCTCGTTGCCATGCACCCACCAATAACGTAGCTCCATTTTCTGCCTTTAAAAGCACACACAACCCACAATTCCTTTATTCGCTCCGACGAAGGGCTAACGCTCGAAACGTCAGCTTTTGTAATCATTACGGTGGCCAATTTACCATTTCAACTTTGTTGATATATCCAAATTATTTCGTTACTCCCACCGACGCAGCCCCAAACAGTTTCTTTCGAAACTATCAGCCTTTATATTCGTAAATGTTCGCTATAATTAAGTAAAGCAGGAATTAAAACTAAACGAAATTGTCTTCCAGAAGAAATTGTTATTAATTGCCCTGACAGTTACCAATAAAATAAGGAGTGATTGTTTTTTCATTTTCATGGCAGAAGAAAAATTTGAAGAAACAGCTTAAAAGTACACGTGTGAACGCGATTTACAAATCCTTGCGATAGGATTGCAGTCAACGCGTTACAGTTGTACTGCATTACATTACAGGTGCATTAGGATTGCGGTCAATGCAGTACAGTACCACTGCATTGCATTACAGTTACATTAGTATTGCCGTCAACGCTGTTCAGTTGCACTGCATTGCATTATAGTTGCATTAGTACTGCGGTCAACACAGTTGCACTGCATTGTATTACAGTTGCACTAGGATTGTGGTCAATGCATTACAGTAGCACTGCTTTGCATTACAGTTGCACCAGTATGATGGCTAATGTTTCCACCAGTTACTCTATTTTCCAGATCGAAGCATTTCTTTTTTACTTCAGGTGGTGAAAGGAAACTTGTAGCCACGGTGAATTCCCTTGGTAGGAATCTAAGTCAATATAAGGATAACTTTAGGTGGGAAGGTAAGATTGATTAAGATTGGTTCTGATAGTATGGAAAATTTGTATGAGATCATGGGGTTTCTACCCATATCTCTTCATGCAACTACCATACATGGTGATCTAATTATAAGTGAAAGAATTACTATCTGGTGGTAAAAGGACTGCAGTGCAATGAAGTGCAATTCAGGGATCGAGTATTTGGGTGAAAATTTGAACTTGGTCGACAGTAATTTTAATCGAAATTTTAATTCCTTCAAGAACAGTGTAGATCAAAGTTACTTATGGTGGATTGAAGTTAAGGACAAAACACTGAAGGATCTGCCTTTTGTTTTCCACGTACACAAAACAACACCCCTGTTCAGTTGACTTGAGATCGACTTTTTGGTTTAAACTAAGAAACGACCGTTCACTTGACAAGTTACAATTATTTCAAATATTACAGTTTCTCTTTATTATTTTGTTGAATAGCAATTGTCGAATGACTGTTCAGAACATTTATAAACTTCACTTTGAAAAAGTTTCTTTTAATTTTTCTTACAGAGGGGCAAGTTCCACTGGACGGTGTCAGAGTCAGTCAAAAGCTGTATAAAGAAAGTTTCACCTTAACTTTGATGTTCTTCCTGTTGGCTTTTATTGGAGTACTGCTCTGTTTCTTTAGCTTACTTTTTAACGTCACATATCGAAAGCATCAGTAAGTAACAAACATTCACACAGTCATATAAGACCGGCATTTTCAAAAGGTACCAGTGCTTTCTCAAAGCTAGGGAACTCGTTTAAATTGATGAAATCGATGAAAATGATGAAATGATGAAATGATGAAATCATCTTAAAGGAGAAACAGAGGTTCTTTATTGTTGCAGCAACTGACAATGAAAATTTGTAAATAAAATAAACCATAAAATCAAGAATATTTTCACAACAAAATGGGAAGCCTTCCGTGCATGATAACCCGAAACAAGCGCAGCTACTGTGATATATGCAGTTTCTGATTACTCTTTTTGGGTTTAGTGAAATGCCTCTTTCATCCTGTCTTTCCCTTTTAAAACTATCGAAAAACAAGCAACAACTGGCAATAATTTTAAAAACTGGCGTAAAATATAATTATTTTCTCCTTATCTCTGATTTACTTAAGCGAATCTCCCCTTTGCACAGAATTTCTTTCTGTGTACTTGCAAGCATATTCCAGGAGTGAGCAAGCTGCTTGAATGTGTTCTTTAAAAGTTTTGCAACGACTGGATATTGCTGAGGTGCGAATTTTAAGAATAATTTCAAAATCGAAGATACTTTTACGGCATTTTACATAATCGTTTTAAAATTGCTTCAAACTTCGTTTTCCTAATTATACTTTTATCCATGTACCTAGGTTTATTAAAATGTCATCTCCAAAGTTGAACAATATCACCGTCATTGGATGCCTGCTGTCTTACATCGGAATGTTTTTATCAGCTTACGCTAACTCGCATCATGCAGAGCACGATATTTCACTCTGTTATGTAAGTATGCTTTGGAACCTGCTCAGTTTTTCGGAACTCGAGAATTTATGATACAGTTCAGTACTGAACACAAAAGACTTAAGGAAGAATTAATTTCATCAGCAATTTTAATCAAGTGCACAGATCACTTGTCATAACGTATCCTATTAAAGAGTACTAAGGTTATGTAAAGCAAAAGTGGTGAAAGTACCTTAAACAAAAACGAAGGTTTAAAAGTTCCAAACATCGATGCTACAAGTGAGTGGGTCAAGCGCACACAATGATGGGAGTTATTGGGTGAAAAACTAAGATCAAAAATATTTTTTCAAAGCAACACTAAGATTACTCGTTTTAAACTCTTAGACTAAAATCTGGCTGCTCTCTATCGGTTTCACCTTGGCATTTGGTGGAATTTTCGTCAAAACCTGGAGAGTTTACAAGATATTTACAAACAACCAGATGAGAAAAGAGGTGAGGAAATAGCTACAGGACAACACAGCTAGCTCATCATCATTGTCGTAGCTGTGTCACCAGTCTAGACAATTTTCAAATAGTTGTCAAAAGGTGACCCAGGATTGCCTTTGTTTTGCGTTAGCACGTCGGGGATTGGTTTAGAAAATTCGCGTTATCCTCTCAAGTACTCATTTGCAAAACTTAACCAATCACGACTTGCATTGATAAAGGGTCGATTTGCAAGCTTTTGCCTGTCTTCTGTTCTGTCTTGTCTTGAAGAACTGAGGTCCTTATTGCTCCTGGTCCTTATTGTTCCTGGTCCTTATTGCTCCTGGTCCTTATTGCTCCTGGTTCTTATTGCTCCTGGTTCTTATTGCTCCTGGTTCTTATTGCTCCTGGTTCTTATTGCTCCTGGTTCTTATTGCTCCTGGTTCTTATTGTTCCTGGTCCTTATTGCTCCTGGTCCTTATTGCTCCTGGTCCTTATTGCTCCTGGTCCTTATTGCTCCTGGTCCTTATTGCTCCTGGTCCTTATTGTTCCTGGTCCTTATTGCTCCTAGTCCTTATTGCTCCTGGTCCTTATTGCTCCTGGTCCTTATTGCTCCTGGTTCTTATTGCTCCTGGTTCTTATTGCTCCTGGTTCTTATTGCTCCTGGTTCTTATTGCTCCTGGTTCTTATTGTTCCTGGTTCTTATTGCTATTGGTCCTTATTGCTCCTGGTCCTTATTGCTCCTGGTCCTTATTGTTCCTGGTCCTTATTGCTCCTGGTCCTTATTGCTACTGGTCCTTATTGTTCCTGGTCCTTATTGCTCCTGGTCCTTATTGCTCCTGGTCCTTATTGCTCCTGGTTCTTATTGTTCCTGGTTCTTATTGCTCCTGGTCCTTATTGCTCCTGGTCCTTATTGCTCCTGGTCCTTATTGTTCCTGGTCCTTATTGCTCCTGGTCCTTATTGTTCCTGGTCCTTATTGCTCCTGGTCCTTATTGCTCCTGGTCCTTATTGCTCCTGGTTCTTATTGCTCCTTGTTCTTATTGCTCCTGGTCCTTATTGCTCCTTGTCATATTTTCGTTCGCTTCCATTAGATGTTGTGATTAATTTGAGCTTCAAGGTTATCGTGCATCATCGCCCTCAAAGTTTAACTGAATATTTTTTAACGGGATACCGTTTATTTTTCTCATCAGCTTGGAAACCTAAGTAGCACGAGTCTCCTGTTAAGGCTATGTGCTGCGTTGTTGGTAGACTTCATTTATTTGTCAACTTGGACAGCTATTGACCCAATGACCATGGAAACCGAGAATATCGTTGATAAGGTAAACGTTAACGGCCAGGCTCAGTTTTTTTTTTTTTTTTTTTTTTTTGCTTACACTGCAAGATTACCGTTATGATAAACAAGTCTCGCGTTTACAGAACAACATTTATTAGTAATCAAGTTAGAGATCTCGCAATTGCTGATCGACGTGAAACGTCTTCACTGTGGGTCAGTGGTATATCTACAGCTCCAAATTAAAATTGTTTTCATCTTTTAACACTTACCAGACGACCTCTGTTTTCCCTAATGAAGGTCCCAGATGATGACACTGACTTACAGGAGCAGCTTGTGATCCACCAGTGCACCTCTTATTACTACATGACCTGGTTGATTTCAATGTGCGCACTGAAAGGAATTCTGTTGATTTTCGGCGTGTTTTTGGCCTGGGAAACAAGAAATGTGCATTATCCTTTTCTTAACGATTCCAAGAACATTGGCTTAGCAGTGTATAACGTGTTCATGTTTTCTTGCCTGGCTATTGTGGCCGAGTTCGTGGTTTACCCTCCCGTTAAGACATTAGTTCAAAGGTCTATCGTGTTCATGGCAACCACGTCGACAATTGCTCTGCTGTTTGTCCCGAAGGTTGGAAACAATTCAATTATAATCATATCACAATTTTTGTACGTTTCACTCCTCGGAGACGTCAACTTAAGTGATAACAAGACTGATTATTAAATGATCCAGTTACCGTTGATTTGGTCCGCCTTAGAGATCAGTTTTCATTTGAGTGTCGAAAAAATCAAAACAAAAGTCTGATTGCAATTACCAATCAGAACAAAAGTTCAATTATAATTAACCAATGAGAACGCAAAACAACAAAATTGGGGAATCAGATTTCATTTATTATAAAGCTTGAACGCCGGAAACTGCAACGACATGTGATATCGGTCATTGCTGAGCGCTGCCAAGCTGGAAATAAAAAAATAGCTTCGCAGTTAAAAATGTATCATGGGTCACTGGGATAGGTTCTCTCCCTTGAATTTCTCTTTAAAAGATAGAAACCTTCATTTATTCATTCATGATATTTTATTTGACAGGTACTTTACCTAAAGAAAAATAACGAAGTTTCCACTGCCGCTGTCGTGGAGACAAACAATGTGGTATCAAAAATTCATGGAGCGACGAATACAACGAACCCCTTAGAAAGACCTCATACTTAAAAATTTGTGTTAACTAAAGTTACGGCAATTACCGGAGGTAGAGAATTTATCGAAACAAACCGGATCCCTGCAGGATCAAAGGCGAGTCGGGATGAAATGAGCCGGAAACTTAGAAGGCCACTCCAGATCATTATCAACCTGTAATAAGCTATTGGTCGAGTGTTTAAGACGTTAGGGATGTTGCCTGGGGCCCGTTTCTCGAAAGTTCCCGTAACTTAACGGGCCCGAAGCCATATTTTGAAATCAAAAGTTAATCAATAGAGAAGCAAGCTCTGACACCCTGACCAGTCCATTTTTTTCTTTGGCTGCTTGTTTTATCGTACAATTCTCAAAACGTTTCAGTAAACCCCTACCTTGAATGAATTCACAGAACAGCTTTGCGGGCCTGTTAAGTTACCATCGCGAGGACCTTCGAGAAACGGGCCGCTGGTTGGGGTTTCCAGATCAGTTTTAATAAAACCGGAGGAATGAAACTGCAAAGTCCCACCAATAAAATCAAGTAGTATTGAATGTTGAATGAACTATCTGTCAACCATCCAGATCGACAGTACGATTTAGTTCCAGGTTAAATCATAGCCGCATGAGAGGCTATGCCCATCGCAGCTAAGTTTCTAAACTAAGGGAAAAGTGCGGCCGTTTGTCACAAGGGATTGTGAAACCATAGGCTTTAAGACAATAGTGATAAAGCAGTCCAGTTTGCTCATGCACGTGACGGATTAAACTGTGAAAGAGGGAATGTTCTCAGTTTACAAAATCAAGGGAAATCGCCATTGATAAAAGACGCTTAACACACAAGACGACACCTGGCTAAGATATGCACATATAGTTGCTATGGCAACTTTAGACACTCGTGCAGTCATATCGATGTGTTTGCTTACAAAGTCGTCAAGAGATTGATAACCTCCTACCTAAAATAAATAGACCGCCTGAATGTAATTCGTTACTGTAATGGAGGAAAAAAAATTCCCTGAGGAACCCACTCTGTTGCTTAAATATGTTGTTTAATTTTGTAAAAATGTGTCAGGTGCATCCCTTTAAAATGCGTTTAATCGGCTATTCGAATGTTGTGGATCTTCACGAGTTCTTAGACTAAAATTGTTTTTCCATTGAGTTGAGGCATACAAGTGCAATGCATTAAAAGTGGCGAATCCTGTTAGGCGTTGAAACGTACATTTCTCTACATTCAGATCAATGCGAATGAAGACATGGTCAGATCTGCCAAATAATCAAGAAAACCGCAACGAAGTAGTTTATCTGTCTAAAATTGTCATTTAAAAGTAAAGCTTGTCAACCAGAGAGCAGGTGGTTCTTGTGTGCCGCCCAAATAAGGACGTGAATTCAAAAGATCGAGGCATTAAGGGTTCTCTGTAGTCCCTGCAAATCTGGCAGCTTAAGGCTGAAGTAAACTGTGCTAGCAGCCCATCTGCTGAAGCCAAGTGGGACACAAGTCGATATATTTATTTATATGCCAACACTGCTTGGGGGCTCAGGGTGTTTCTGACGTATTCAGAAAATGCACTAAAACTGACTGCCGCTGACAACATTCTCCAAGGTAATGTTAACAGTTATCGTTTTCTTTTTTTTTAACACTGGCTTCTAGTTGGCTATGAAACATCTGACTATAAATTGCGACGTAAAGCTGTGTGGAGCTGATCCAGATCCGGTTACCTAGCATTATAGAGTTAATCAAAATACATTATCAAAGAGGAAAAGTGCTGCTTTCTCAAACTTATGGGCGTAGAGCGAAAGCCAGGGCCTACGGAGCTAACGACCAGTTACTATAATATTTCTCTGTTGCTTTCGCCTAAGAGAACAAATTAGAGTGTGTTGCAATCTTACGTCAGCGGAGCTAAACGATAAAGTAACCAACGTGACGTTGAAAAATATGTTTAAGTTCTGTGCATGTGCCATGACGTAAAGCAGCATAAGTATCGTACGATCATAGCTATACCACTACAACGGAAAACAAAATAGCCAAAATTTTTAGTAACCTCTCTGAACGAATGAAGCTTTTCGCAGACCCCTAACAAAAATTAAAGATCAGTTAATAGGCATTATATTACCAACAGGGACATTGGTGATGGAAGGGATCGATTAACTGGGAAACAGGATCGGTGGGAACCGCCAAAAGTTGTTGTAAATTAGTTACCTCAAGTCTCAACTTAAAAAAAAACGTACATGTTAGCTAAGGAATTGTATTATATTTATATACTAACTTCAGAAGATAGAAGGTGGTTGGGTTAGCGTTGATGTAAGAAATCAAAATTTTTCCTTCAATGCTCTCAATTTAGCCACTGAAAATAATCTTAAGGCCATAAAATTCAATTGTTTGCAACTCTCACTAGAAGGTTGTCAAAAATTGTTGTTATATTCCTGACCCATAACTAAAAGCCGAGATGAATTTTATGGCTAAGAAGAAAAGTCCGTTTAAAAAGTTGTCAACTACTTCAAGCTTTTTTTTTAATTACCTCAGGAAAACATATGTGAGCTAAATGGGCTCACTGGATTTCTTGACAAGTTACCAGATCATCTTGAAGACTATCGGTCACAACAGCAAGCGTCTTTTTAGCGGGTAAAGTCGTCAAATTCGTATCCTTGTATTCGGTACAGTTTTCCTTTGACATGTGAAGGTTTATTTACGACATTTACTTGAACCTAGACGTATTTGCCGAGTAACATTTGCATTTAGCATTTTTAATCATAACTTACGGCAAACATGTAATACTCCACTGCTTGGCTGAAATAATTATGTCATAAAAAATCATGGAAAAAAAATTAAAACTTGATCTGAGATCCGTTTGATTAATCGTTGTATTTTTGCTCATCAGATATTCCTCGGTCTGCCTCAGTTACAGTTACAAAGTTTCTAGCTCTTAAACTGATGTGTTTGTTTTGTCGATAAAATTGCGGTTAAATTCAGTGTCATCATTTCGCTTTGAAGCAAACCTTTAAGTGACAAAAGGTTTAAAGTGGTATGATGTTGTTGTGAAACATAATGGAACAGTTTCCATTTACAGCGGCAATCGAAAATTATAGTTTTTCATCTACCAAGGATAACGTTTTTAATTCAAACAAAAGATTTAATGAAAAGCTGTCGGACGAGAAAAAAGCGACTTCAGTAAGACGAAAGCGGTTGGTTTTGTTTCCAGCGACATATGTTCCCATTTAAGTGCACGATACCTCTATCTCATATTAATGAAAAAACTTTTCAAAAAGGAAGTTTTAAAATGCTCATCTTTATTTATCTATCAAGCAAATAAAACTTCCTCCTTTGGGGAACTTTAGATCTATTCAAGAGAGAAAAACTTATTACGACTTTTGTGCTAATATCTTAGTTTTGCTCTCACCTGCATGAAGCTAAATTAGTCTCGCACATTCATTGATCACGTTGAAAGTGATCGCAGCGGCTCGGTAAAAGTTTTCAGAGGATTAGAGCCTTCTTCCAGGTACTTTAAATTTTTCACCGACCACACATCACTGAACTCTAAAAAGATTTCTAAAAAGGAACTGGAATACCTCCCCGCCGGACATTTTAACATAAAATGCCATGGATTAATGTCGGAAAGTTGTTATTTTGAGTTTTTTTTCCCCAATTTGCAAGTGATTGTCTCCTCACTTGAAGGGGTTAGATAACTTAATCAATTTATTGTCACTGAATTCGCTAAGTATAAAAACAAAAAAATTTTGTATGAAGTAACTCTGGCAACTGGAACACATGTCTAGTTTGATTAGAATTTGACAGTCACGCATACATTAGAGACCTTCGCCCCACACTGTGCGAGCTTATTTCGATTTTCGTAGGAGGACGCCTTTTGCTGACTTGCTAATCCTCATAGCCAGATTGAATCATAGAGCATTACTCATGTGAGCGCAAAGTGTCTTTCTTTGAATAATAATCCTGACTATAGTTCGATCCCGAACTTTTCAGTGCATAGCGGGCCTAACGATACTGATCTGCCTGTTGACTCTATAACATTTTGATTGTTGATTTTTACTCGCAGATACGATAACAGAACATGGCAATGGCAAACCTGTTCCAACTTCTCATTTGCTTACTTTGTTATATTTCATTGACGATAGCGAACGAAACTGATCATGGCAACTCCAAGACCAAGACGGACCTTTACATCGGTGGCCTGTTTGGTGTTAACGTCAAAAATGGCAGTTGGAGCACAGCTGGGGTCATTCCAGCTTTGGAGATGGCATTAGAACATGTGAACGGCGATCCTAAGACTTTAGTGAACTATCAGTTGAAATATGTGTGGAATGATTCCAGGGTATGTTCACAGTGTAGGATAAGAGCTAGAAATGTTTTTTTCTATTTTTTTTCCTTGAAACGTAAACAATTCGTTTTCAGTTTCAGTTAATGCGGCTGAAGAAAATTCGGAAAACACCCCACAAAAAATATTAAAGAAAGGAGCAAAATAGAAGCGTTTCATCTCTATTGAGTGACGCTTTTTGTGACGAGGACTGCAGCACTTTGAAAAAATCAACGGTCTATACAATTTGTAACACCTGTATGCAAATTCCAAACAAGGTGCTTTCTAGGAACGGGGAGCTTATTTCTTCTTTTGAGAAACAACAGAATAAGCAAAACAAAGCTTTGATGTTTATTTGAAAAGAATCAAGAGGCCTGGAAAATGAACTGATTGTCAGTGGATCCTCCCCGGCTAGAACATCAGGCCAAGCAATCGTCTCAAAAATTTAAGACGAGATCATTCGCTTGAAGGAACTGAGCATTCACGTCGACAAAAAGTGTTGAGAGACTAGCTTATAGACCACTGTTTTTGCGACGAGGCTTTAATTAAGAGGAAGATGTACTATCGCAGTGCTAACAATGAAACAGAAGAGGCGTCAGCATTTTGTAATAACTTACGCAGTTTGTAATAACTATTGCAGCGGTTCAGTAACACACATTTAGTAATAAGGGCTGCAGCATTTTGAAAAATCATCATCAACACCTTGACGCAAATTGTAATGATATCAACTTTGTCAAAAAGGCATGTGAACAAATAGGGAAAACGATACGTGCTTAGGAGAACGTGATGTTGCGTTACATTTATGGTATTTTTAAAATGAGTGACAGGGATCGAATGTCAAGTACTTTTAATTCGTTCGAGATTTTGCCATGTGAAGATCGAGTATTCGCTAAGGAGGTTTTGTCCTTAGTCAGAATAAAGTAAAACTTTGAGTTTAACCGCAGATTTATTGAGTCGTTCTTAACAAAATGATATTATCGAATTAGCCGTCATCATTACAACATGTGTTGTTATTGCAAAATGTCGCAGATCACATGAGCTTTCGCCACATTTTTGTACGGGGAAGCTTTTTCTTCCTTAGGATATGAAATGTTATAGGAGATATTTCATTCAATTCATAAGTTAGTTGAACTTAGAAGTTTGAACTTTTTTTTCAAGTGTGAAAGTGGAGCTGGGATTCGAGCCATGCTGGACTTGATTAACACACCGCCCCACAAGATTGTTTTCTTGGGTCCCGGTTGTTCGGTTGCAACCAACCCTATTGCAGAAGCCGCGCTTTATTGGCAAGCAGTGCAGGTAACGTAAAGTCATTCACATACTGATGGTGCATTTTTTAGCACAGCTGAGAGCCAAATATTCTTCTCTATGCTAATGTAGACGTACCTCTATTGCTTAGAGAAAATTACACAATAACAACTTTATCATATATGTTGCTATGATTGTTGTTGTCGTCACTATTATTACCATCACTATTGTTGATGTCAGGTTATTATCATTATTGCTATTGTTCCAAGAGTTATATTTGCGCGCCGGTGTTTACTTAAACTATTGTAACGGTACTTATTTCCGGCAAATATTGTGGTTCGATTTACACAGACAGTGTATCGTTCATGTAACGCTCGATAAAAGAAAGTCATCAGATACATAAAAAAAGAACCGATAATGGCACGCGTCATGCCGAAACATGTGTCTAGAGGGTTTTCTCGTAAATTTTGAAATCTATTTCGATTAAATTATTATCAAAAAGTCGTGGAAATACTCTTATCATTTATCTTTATTATGACTAATATAACTAACACTGTAGAAATTCTGGGAGTTTCCTTAATGTTCGCCTTTTTTGCGAGTCAGCGCCTCTGTTTTCGGTCTATCACCATTTCAAACGGTAGCCAAGGTGAAGCTCTCTATTGGCTTGGAACGAGGCTGATTTGAATACAAATATTCTTTTGGACCTTTATTGATTACAAGTTCTTTGCATTATTTGCTAAATTTTTGTTCTGTTTTGTTCTGCTTCTTTTTTCAGATTGGTTACAGCGCATCCTCACCTCAGTTTTCAAACAAAGAAAAGTATCCTTTATACTTCAGAACTGCCACATCTGAAAGAATGGAAAACCCGGCCAGAGTCGCACTGTTAAAACATTTTGGGTGGAAAAGGGTCGCCCTTATCGTGGAAAACTTCGATATTTTTGTTACAGTAAGAATTTCTGGATCATTAAAACGATGCATAAACATGCGAGCTTAATTCTGCAACGTGACTGAAGTGAGAAAATTAAAATCGTAAAACTAAAATCCACAGGAAAACGTACCTTTTCTTTAAACATGTGATAGTTTTACCTGGTAGAACTTGTCAGACGCGTAAAATGTAAACATTTGATGTTTTTAATAGACAAAAGAAGAGCTCATCTCAATGTTAAAAGAATCAAATATTACCATCACTGCGGCAGAAACCTTCAAACAGGACCCGGCTTCATCGGTCAAGAATTTACTGAAGGTATGAAATTATTAAAGCGGAATAATCACCTTTGGTAGCCTGCCTTTCAGCTTGCTCCTCTTATACCCCAGAATCTTCCGACCAGTCCTTAAACCCAGCTAATGGATTAGTGAGTACATAAATTGTGGAAAAAATTACAGAGAAAGTAATTAACAAATGGTAAACACCACAGCGTGCACTATTGAGTTATGGATGCACTAGGGAGGTTGCTAAGCACGAAAGAAGCGTAAGAGTCGCGCGAGGCGATAGCCGAGAGCGACTCTAGCTTCTTGAGTGCTTAGCAAACCTCCCAAGTGCATCCATAACTCAATATTGTACGCTATGGCAGTTACCATTTGTTTTCTAACATAACATAGATACATTGTAGCAAAAGAGTTTTCTATTATTTAACAAATCTTACGTGACCAGAAAAAACAAGCGCGCGGAAAACTAGTCTTTGCATTTGCTCACGTCAGCAGCGTACACCTATGTGCAAATGGTGGACGCTGAATCGACCAATCAGAACGCGCGCTTTACTTTGGTTGTGTTACAATGGTATTTATTTTTTATAAGTGATCAAGCTATTACTGATATTTAAGGACAAAGACGCCCGGATCATCATAGGACTGATGTACGAGGACATGTTTAAAAAGGCTATGTGTACTGTGAGTATTGAATAGCGAATAAACGTTTTACTTATTTACGTCAAAAAGAGTAAGTCATAAAAGAAACTGTGGTGCTGCGTTGGTGGGCGTATTGCAAAATACTTTGATTGTGGCAGCTGTGTTGATAATGGAAATTGGGCACCATTAACATGGCTTAATCTTTCAAGTTGGCGCTCTTAATCCCAACGGTTTCAACGATCGCTTTTCATTCAACCAATTTATTAATTTATTTTTTTGTTTTTCACGTTACCATATTCCCACCAATAGCGTAGCTCCATCTTTCTGTATATAAACCACGCGCGACCCACAATTTACTCTGACGAGGGGCTAACACTCGAAATGTCAGCTTTAGAAATTCTTTACGATGGTCAATTCACATTATCAACCCAGTTGATCAAACCAAAGTACTTCATACATCAATTTGGCAAGATTGAACATTTACCAACTACCACTAACTAGTACCAATGTTCCTGCTGATCAAAGACTTGCGTCTGTGTATGGATCTCTATGTTCTTCATGTGCTGTGGATAGTGGCTAAGGGCTATTTTTGTAGCCTTCAAGTCCACAATCTGGCCAAAGTAATATACCATTATAATATTCTTATATGATGGTGGCTCGCGGTGATATTTCCTTTCCGCTACGCCATTGGATTCACTCACTCCCTCACTTTTCGCGAACTTAACGACCCATCCTTCCTTGCTTACACCCAGCAAAATCAACATCATGATGCCAATATCAGTGCTGTTAACATCTCCTTCGCTGGAAGTCATTTAAATTTCGGCTTACTAAAACCAAAGGTATGGCAGTTCTCCAGCCAACTCCTTAATCATTTGAGAAATGCACGGCTTAGGCTTTTATTAACAATGGCACAAATGGACGGAAGGAGCTTCCACGATACACTGAAGCGATGTAAATTTTAGTAAAAGGGGTAAGTTTCTAAAGAAACTGTGGTGCTGCGTCGGTGGGGGTAACAAGGTAATTAGGTTTTATCAACTGAGTTGAAATTGTAAATTGGTCACCGTAGAGAATTTAAAAAGCTGACGTTTCGAGCGTTAGCCCTTCGTCAGAGCCAATGATGATTTATTTACAATTTTAACTTAGTCGATAAAACTTATGTAAAGTTTAGGATCATATGCTGCAAAAGTTATGAAATATAATGTACAATTGTTTTCACCACAAATTAATCCATCCGTAACATTCATTTGAAAGGCAAGCTGAGAATAATCTATTTTCACAGGCCTACAAAGAAGGACTCTTTGGAAGCAAGTATGTTTGGATAATAGTTGGATGGTACTTGGAAGACTGGTGGACAAAAACAGATGAAGAATGTGCAGGAGAAAATCTGCTTGAAGCCGCTAGTAACCTGATATTAACATCTCCATTGCTTCTCGGCAATTCGACACAACCCACTATATCGAAGAAGGTAGGAGTGTTTACATTCTTCACAGGGCCAAAATTACTGCATATGTTGTCCGAAAAAACTTGTACCGCTGTTCCCTATCAAAATCCAGACATGAATTGAAAAAGTCTTGAATCCTCAGTCAATTTGTGTTTGCCGTTTATCATTTCTTATTCTGACAACTGACGAAAAAAAAGGGGTTGAACGTTGTTTGGCTTGTAAAAGCTTTGTTGAGAGTTGTACGTACGTGGAAAATCCCTGGGCGGGTGGCATGTAAACTCAAAACAGTGACAAAGTACGATTTGTTTCTTTATCATTTTGTCAGCCTTCAGAATATATATGCTGATAACTAAGTAAACGTCAACTGATGACTTTGTCTTAATCTTTTTTTTTTTTAGACAGCACAACAACTTAAGTCAACTTACGAGGAAAGGTGTCGACGTTCTAATTACACATCCCACGAGTACGCAAGTTTCACTTATGACGCCGTGTGGACCATCGCTCTCATGCTGGACAAATCTATCCCGCTGCTTCGGGAAAAGAACAAAACTCTGGAAACCATAAAATACGGGGATAAAGAAACAGCTGGGATCATGAAAGATATTCTGTTCCGTACAAACTTCAAGGGAATGTCGGTAAGTTAACCAATTCTGCTTCCTGTTTGGACCTCAGGGTCTCTGTCCTACTTCGCCGATGTTACAAAAAGACAGAAAGACAAAGTGAAGCCAGCTACCGTTGTTTTCTCAACTGTGGGTCAACAATTTTAGGAATTTTTTCCGGCATGGTCCAATGAAATAAGTTTTGCTGTACCTTATTAGGGTCACGTGACGTTTAATCAAAATGGAGACAGGCAAACAGTTGTGCTAATTAGTCAGAGGATAGGTAAGTGAAATTCTTCTTTTACTTGTTTTTGTTTTGTTTTGTTTTTTTCTAATACGTTGAAAATGATCGTCCTAATTCACCTAAATATCATACATAAAGATTTTATCTGGAGGTTTCACCCCATTGCAAGTTTGCTTCATCAAATATATCAAGTTTTCTCCGACCATTATCAATGAGAAAGTTGTTTAAATTCTAAAGGAAAATGGTAATGCATTTTCCTTGAATCGTATAACTGAATAAAAATTAAGAGAAAAAAGAAAACAGCAAAAATAGTGTTTGTTTTTATACTGAGCGCGAAACAATATCACTTAGCCTCGTTTTCAACTCGCAATTTCACGCTAAAATACCTCGCTTCGTTAACCAATAAGAAGGCGAAATTTTATTCAATGATACGATGCTATACTGAAAAGTAATGTTAAAGGCGAGCTTTAAACTTAGTGTGACTAGAAAAATTCATACTTATCAGAATGCTGTGGTATTGTTTTAGGAGGCCGAAAGCAACTGGTCGCTACAATAGATATTCGTGATGGGAAACTTCAACCATATGGTAATGGTTTTGAATGGCCAGGTGAGACAAACATTGGGCACCTCCTGAGCATGCTCAGCTGCATGGACTCTGATGTTAGGTTAGACTTAAGGTTGCATGAGTCTTGTGAATTTTATTGGCCTTTATACATTCCAGGCCTTTGCCGGTTTCTTCAATAAGGAAACATTGAGGAATATTCCTACTTCAGTACGTAGTTTCCCGATGATTCGCTTATACAAATACGTCTGGTTATATTTGGAGGTATGAGAGAGTTAAGTTTCTACCCGAGAACATAAAAAAATGATGTTACCAGTGCTATAAAACGGAGTCTCGCCGGTAGTGCTCCCTCCCGCAATGAACACCAACTATAGATAGGTTCATGAATTACAAAGTCTTGTCTTATGTACCAGGTTTTCTCTGCCTTTTCAACCGCAGATGATCGTGTTCCAGCAGATGGAGCCAAAATCACTCAAAAGGTTTATTATGAAGACAGAAACACGACTGTTACGTTCTATGTGTTGGCCATATCTGGAATACTGCTCTGTTTGTTTTGTTTGCTGTTCAACTATATCTATCGAAATCAGAGGTACTCTGCAAAACAAAGAACACCAAGCTGGTTACCGAAGCAATAGCATTCACCCTCTAATTTTTTTTTCCAGAAACATGCTAAAATGCTATTGATAAACTTCGTCTGCTGAGAGTCTTCCTTCTATCAATTAGAATGTTAAGGTCGGGTTTTCAATGAAACCGCTGAAAAGTTCTTGGAGAGAATTTGAACTTTTTCTAACAATTCTAACAGTTGTACTCAACTTGATCCTTTTCTCGCTTATTATTTTCTGAAAAAGAATTGAAAAGTGTGCCGCGCATACTGATGGCGGCTCAAAAAAGTGGAGTGTTACGAACCACTTCAAAAAAACCTTTCACTTTAGATTATTCTTTTTTATTTTTTTTGGGTGATGACTCCTTGACCTAAAATTATTGCCATTCAGTTTAGATGCTGTTTTTCGATTCTTTATAAATATTGGTTATTTGAATTAAACTGGGCGGTTGCTAAGGCAATAGGCCATTTCCGAATTCCCATTGGCCTCTTTCTCAAATCGAGGCCAGGTGCTAATTTGAATGTGAATGAAAACTTATATGAAAGTATCAGCATCAGGACTCCCTTTGAAAAAGAGACTAAAGGTAATTCGGAAATGAGCTATTAAAAAATTTACCCCACGAGTGGATGAAATCATTCAGGAGGATGGAACTATGTACTCTATTCTTGGTTTGGAAATAACGAGTTTTGTATTTTTTCTTTCGCAGTCTGATACGACTGTCATCTCCGAAATTCAACAACATTACTGTCATTGGATGTATACTTGCTTACTTGGAAGTATTTTTATCGGCCCACAGTAATTCTGCGTCAGCGGAACACTTCAACCATGCGTTCTTTTGTCATGTAAGACCTGTTTGTGGCAAGTTCACTTTTCTTTTAAGTCTTATCTCGCGTTTCCGTGATTTCGATAGCCTAATAAGGGATTTTGCAAAATTGATTCAATAAGACTGCAGTTTATGACAGCAGCTTAATTTCAATAGTTGACGATTATATGTCAACAAAATAAATCCAGGTTTTATAATGCTTTTAAGAGAATTTTAAATACCTATTAATTTTCGTGGTTTTTCAATTATCTCTTTATACCGGACAATTTTCAGAAAAGTTTGATGAGAACTTTTACCCAAAGTAGCAGACAATCTAACATTGCAAGTAGTTTTAGAATTGCCATTTCTTTTAAGCAATTCGTTGGTATAGCTTGTCGCGTTTTGTTCCTGATAGTAATTGAAAGATAATTGTGTCTTATAACACTTGGCTTGTATAATCTTTAGATTGCTGCCTGGCTTCTGACCACCAGCTTTACCTTCGCCTTTGGTGGCATTTTTGTTAAAACCTGGAGAGTTTACAAAATATTTACAAACAATCAATTGAAAAAGGAGGTGAGGAAGGATTTGTCCATTTTGAACTGACGATGAACTTGAAGCAGACGTCAACTAATTATTTTCATTCTTTCAAATTTTTAGATTCGCAACTTGAGTAGTACCAGTCTTCTTGCAATACTGTTGGTCGTTTGGATTATAGACATCATTATCCTGTCAACTTGGACATCTATGGACCCATTGACGATAGAATTCACGAAAATTAACAAGATGGTAACTAATCATATGTGCGAATAAAGGCTGATAGTTTCTAAAGAAACTGTTAGGGGCTGCGTCGGTGGGGGCAACGAAATAATTTTGATATATCAACAAAGTTGAAATGATAAATTGGCCACCGTAACGATTACAAAAGCTGACGTTTCGAGCGTTAGCCCTTCGTCGGAGCGAATAGAGGAATTGTGGGTTTTGTGTGCTTTTAAAGGCAGAAAATGGAGCTACGTTATTGGTGAGAACATGGCAACGAGAATACACGAATAAATTAAATGTATTTCTCGTTGCCATGTTCTCACCAATAACGTAGCTCCCTTTTCTGCCTTAAAAGCACACACGATTCACAATTCCTCTCAGTATTCGCTCCGACGAAGGGCTAACGCTCGAAACGTCAGCTTTTGTAATCGTTACGGTGGCCAATTTACCATTTCAATTTTGTTGATATATCCAAATTATAATCATATATGCGTCTGTCCTTCAATAGGTTATAAATAAGAACCAATCAAAATGCTTGTATCATTCAGCTCCCTCTATAAATCGTAGTGATCAAGACTATGTATGTCGTTACAGGATATCAATAGTGACCCTGACCTCGTGGAGGAACTCTTAACCTCTCGGTGCACTTCTCCCCATTCTGATACCTGGATGATGTCATTGTGCGGACTGAAAGGAATTCTGTTGATTTTCGGCGTGTTTTTGGCCTGGGAAACCAGAAACGTGCATTATCCTTCGCTGAACGATTCCAAGAACATTGGCTTAGCAGTGTACAACGTGTTTATGTTCTCTTGCTTGGCGATTGTGGCTTGGTTTGTGGTTGATCCTCCCCTTACGACTCTGGTTCAAAGATCGATCGTCTTCGTGGCAACCACGTCGACAATTGCCCTACTCTTTGTCCCAAAGGTATAGGTTTACTGGGCCCTCACCTTACCAACACGTGGTTCGAGCTTTTAAGGAAATTTTATGAGGCATTTTCAACACGGTAGTCTAAAGATGCTTTCTAAAGAGAGTTTCCTCTGCCATTGCTCTATCTCTTAAGCCAATTACAACTCAGGAATTGCAAATAAATAAAATATCGTTCATCCTTGATGAAAAAGAGTAATTATGTCTTACTGCTTAATTTTAGATACCGATATTTGGTGGTAGAAAGTGTGTTGTCTCAACATTAAGTCCTGCACTTTTTATTTTACAGATTCTTGCACAAAGGAAAACAGAATTCCCTTTGCCAAGCACTGAGCTGAAACGGCAAGAAAAATAAAAACAGGAGCACAAGAAAGAGGAAATAGTTAACCAACAAATCTGAACATAATTTAAGCCCGTTCGTCCAGTTTGTAAACTTGAGATCCATGAAAACAACCCCATCAAGAGAAAGTTTTTTTCAAGTAATAAGAAAACCCCATTTAAGAGTAATTAAGCTTCATTTTCACCGCAGTCATCGCAGTGTCCGACATCCCGATCCTGCCTTTAAGTCTCACAGCCCCTTTATACGCCGCGACAACCCAACCTATTTTGTAGGCCGACTAATGTTATCACCTCTTACTGTCCCGATTTATGGCCAACTCGCTTTCTTGCCAATTTTCCTTCCGCTTGTGGATTACGGAGCAAAGTTCTTCATAACCGCCTCCCGGTTAGCTCAATGGATAGAGCGCTGGACTGTTGTGCGGGAGGTCGAGGGTTCGAGCCCCGGCCGGACCAACACTCAAGGTCTTAAAATAAATGAGAAGAATATGCCACCTTTCTATAACAGCAAGAAATGGTTAGATATTCTAGTCTTCTCGGATAGGGAGGTATAAATGGAGGTCCCGTCTCCTACAGGGTTAGGGGTCGAAGACGTTAATTTCCCATGCACGAGATTACAGTGTGATGGATGTCCTCCCCTGGGGTGGGATGGGCGGGTTAGGATTGATTGTAAAGCGCTGTTGATCTGTCATTGTAAATAGCGCTCTATAAATTGTTGTTGTTGTTGTTGTTGTTGTTGTTGTTGTTGTAATAGAACCCGCAGGAAAGACACAGGATAATGTTGTGATTATTTCACGAAACAAAAGTTGTGTCAGCAAGGCCAAAATCAAGGTGCTGAACACGATATGTTGATTTAATGAGAGATTATTCAGTCACTAGTGAGTAAAGGAGAGTTCTCTTTTTATAGTAACAAAAGTCTAGCTTAAGAATACAAAAATTAAATAGTCTTCATACAATAAATTTAAATAATTACGAAGACCTTTTCACTCGGTAACCACTGGAAGTTGTCTGTTACAAGTATAAGAAATTTCTTGTATTCATTATTTTACCCGAAAGTTCTTCCCGGAACTTCCGTATCATACGAGAAAAAAAAATTACCATCAAGAAAAACGATTTGACGCATGTCACTTCTCTCATTACAATGCGCTATCTTGGTATTTTTATCATTTATACCCTCCTTGGAAATTAAATATTTGCCGCCTCTACTTAACAAATATTCGCCGAAGGCAAGGTGAATATCGTCGAATAATCCCCGAGACGAAGTCGAGGGAATTATTCGACAATATTCAATGAACCTGAGGCGAAGAATTGTTTTAGTATAATTTCAGAGCTGAACAACTGAGAAATTTCTAAAATCATAACATTTTAGTAACATTTATTAACTTTTTATAGAAACAGCGCGAAGCGGTTTATATAGCGTCGTATAAGGAACCGCTCGACCAGTCAGATTGCTGGAAACTCTTTGATCAGCTCTGAAATTATACTAAAGTTAAATATTCAGCACAAGACTGTTTACTCAAAAATATATTTGCTTCTTACTTAAGAGGCGACCTTTACTCTAATGTGGTTCACATGTTTGTCACGATTCTAAACCTGTCTAAACGCGTGAAACAATTTTATAGAAATATTTTAGTGTATCACTAAGCAAGCTTAAGGCTTGCACTTGATGGAAGTAAGAGTTGTTTGCTTGGTTTTTAATAAAGAGTTTTAAAGTATAGGAGAAGCAACTGATTCAAAGTTATTGTTTTGACGTTTCCAAGTAACATGAACTATGGCTGGTGCCCCATGCGAGCGAGGAAAATTCATGTAGTAGTAAAAACTAATAAGTTATTAAAGAAAAGCAAATGAAAACTTCATTCAATTTTCTCCCATGTAATTATCCATACAACTGAAAAATACCATGGTTCATTTCCATATAAACACCTACTGAAAAAAAAAGAACGATTGCATTTTACCGCTGACCCTCGCCATTGTAGTAATCCGTTCGAAAATGGGTTTCAATTACGTTTGTGCTATTTTTCTCATTTTTTTTTATCAGAAACGGAGACTTTAGTTGTTAAGGAGGTACATCAAGTTAGTTCAGATCAATTTACTCGCCATATATAGTGACCTTTAAATCGAATGAAATTAAGATCATCATTTGCTGGGGTACACAAACAAACACCAAAGATTTGGGAATAAACCGAAATAAAGAGGGAATGGTTAACAATGGAGAGGATCAGCGCAGACTGTAAATAAGGAAAATCACGAAGGTGTGTACATCGTGAAGTGATTCTTTTGAAGGTTTCAGTCAACTACAAGAGGTTCGAGGAAGTCCCTTTCCACTACGCGCTCCAATAAACTTTTACTTTGCGAGTTTTTAGACTTGCTAGTTTTGTCCCGCATCTCGCCGCAGCCAGAGAACCTGTCCCTCGACAAACACCTGAAGAAAGGAAGCAGCTGATCCAAAGATTTGATCTGATACATGGTCAGCAGCGGTTCTCCTGGCACACGCTGTAGCTCCTCAACATCAACTTGATCTCTTATCCTCTTTCGAAGCAGTTTTTCCAAACGAGCGATATGAGGTTTAAAGACTGGAACCTTTTCCTCTCCAGCGGTCATGTTATATGCTTCCCCTTCAAACGCCCAGCGATAGAGTTGAAACTGCGATAAATAATCACTAGGCAGAGCCTGGGACAGATCGAGAAGTTTACACACCGCAAGATACAAGCCAAGCCATTTTTCCTGACTGTAGTTCACATACCCGTTTGAACCGAGAAGTAACTCAGATATAACCATTCTCTGCTTGTGTGACTTGCCGTCAGAACCCAGTTCACTTTCCATTTGAAGCAACACATGCACGACTTCCGATACAATCGTCGGCCACAACGGTGTCAGATGCTGCGCCGACATGCGCAGAATAAGTACCCGGAAAAACAGAAAAATTCGCTCGTGTACGACTGGAGACTGAGGCAGTCTCAGGCTCTCGGCGAGCCGCTCCTGTATTTCTGGCAGAGCGTACTGGTACTGATCCACCTCGCTGCAGAAAATTGTAAACGACAGCTTCTTTAAAAGCTGAGCACGCTGCTCCATTTCCTGCAGCAAACACAACAAAAATTATATTTATATAAAAACGAACGAACAAAAAAAAAATTAATAATACTGGCCAGGTAAATACCTACAAAGCTTGTCTAAGATGCACATTGTTTTCACACGTGGCTCATTAGTTGCCATTTTCATAGAGTAAGGTCACATAAACTACGGATTACTCCATACTCGTCAGTAAAGAGCGTTGGATCGCGAAATCCGGGAGCTCGGCATACTGCTTTGTCCTAAGCTCATCAAAAATGTTTCAAGATAACTTTCTTAATTAAAACACAACTTCGCCTGCTATGACCCCGTGACTTTCTGTTTTATCTAAAATTATGGAACTCTATAAGAACTCGAAGAGATAAGGAAGATCATTTATATTAAGTGCTGAAACTTGCTGGACAAAGGCAGCACAAAACTTATGTAAAAGTCACACTAGAGTCGGAGTGGCTAGGAAGCCAGACCTTAGCAAAATCTAAGTGTAATCGCCTTGACCGGCGCATTTTATGATAAACAATTCACTTAAAAGAGCCACTTAAGAAACCTTGGGCCTTTTCCTTTTTCGAATCATGTAAATACGCCTTGACTTGAAGCTCGGTAAGCTAGGAAATTACAAGAGAATGATACATCATGATAGACTGAAACTGGCGAAGGGTACAGAAAATTCAAACTGAGTGCAACTGATTAACTTGAAAAAAATCAGCCTCTATCTTTCAAGACGCTCGCCGATAGTGTAGTGCCTTTGAGAGTCCCTGAAGATTTGATCAGAAAAGTCATATTAAGTAAAAGTAAGATCAAAGAAACTTAAGTACCTGTTCCCTGTTAGCAAAGATGTTAATAGAAGCACTTTGACTCAACCCGGCTACTCTTGTCATCAGCTCTTTGAATGACGTGTTGTCTTGCGTCATCAAGTTGTCAATAATCGTTCGCCAACTCCCAATACACGTGATATCCATCTGGAAGAAACTCGGGTCCAGTAATAGTTCCATAACTTCCTTTTTCCAGGCACGTCAAGTGTATTGGTACCCACTTAAGGAAGCCAAGAGGTTACAACAAGCGCGGAAGCTGGGTACATTGTGTGGACTTAAATGGAATGAAGCCATAACGAATAAAACTGAGTGACGAAAGTAAAGCGGGATTTTATTGGTTCTGCTTAATTTCGCCTTCTCAACGGTCTAAAAGACTTACGCCTCCCTCAGTCTAAATTCATCACCGGTAGAACTAAAACCTTTGAGTCAGTGGCGTTTTCTTATGGCTAGGGCAGTTCGCTTGTTTTACTTGAGCGTAGTAAAACGAGTGGAATGGTCACGAAGCACAAATATTTCACAGTTATGAGAGTCTGTTGGTTTTTTTTTTTTTTTTAACCTGACAGTGCATAATTTATTATAGCATTCTGGTCACTTGAAAGTAAATGACGTATGGAATTCTCAAAATATTTATTCAGCCACAATGCATATTCACAGAAACAAAAGATTGTGTACGCTTCACGAGTTCCCGACATAAACTGTAGCCATCTACGCCCTGGTTTTTGCAACCAGTCTCTCCTAAACACTATGTTTTCAACTCTTAATACATCCATTTTGAAATCACTGGTGGTCCCTGTAATCTGATTGGCTCTAATTGGTGCAATTTATTCACGAATTGCACCATTTTTCCTCTAAATGGCATCATTTTACGCTTGACTGAGTTTTTGACACATGATGTCAGTCTTTCTGTTTTGCATACAAAATAAGATGTAAAAGCGTTTCCGGTTCCACTTATTATTTAAAAACCGGCTCAATACTGCATCAGTAAAATATTTGAATTGACCAAGTCCTGTATTTGGGTGATTTCAAAATGGATGTAATAAAGTGGTAATTAAACCTTGTGTCGTGCAATTTTGTTCTGAAATCATACATGTGATTTCAAATCACGCCTATGATTTCAGCCCAAATTGCACTCCACTCAGTTCAATTACCATTATTTATCAACTCTTCGTGTTCTCATTTGCTCCTCAGAGGAAGGAAGCCCGGCACGTGATCCCTTAAAGCGAATCCAAACACTGACACTGGAATAGGCGAACTAGGACTGCCAAAGTTTTCGCAGAATGTCGGGTCTACAACCTACCTGTGATTTTTGAGAAACGGAGTTACGTTGTACATCACAGTCGTGAGAAAACTCGTCATCCGCTCCTTCTCGTCGCTTCCAAACACCATGTCCAAGACTGGGGCAAGAACCTCGGCCAATACGTAAAGGGCTTGGGTACTATAGCTGCCAGTATTGCTTGAATTAGTACCACTGGGCACAGGTGGAGGA
Source organism: Stylophora pistillata (assembly GCF_964205215.1). NCBI lineage: Eukaryota > Metazoa > Cnidaria > Anthozoa > Scleractinia > Pocilloporidae > Stylophora > Stylophora pistillata. The sequence continues at coordinate 31,619,047 of NC_142526.1, forward strand.
GGTGCCGCAGGCTCAGCTTCAGAAGTTTCAGATTCCACGTTACTTGAATGGTCTGAAGGGACTTCTGGTTGTGGGATGACAGCCAGCGTCCTTCTAAACCAGGCGGCGTTTTCCAGTGATGATCCCGCCACCGTGTTGCACGCTTCAACAAGACGCTGCGTTATGTCCTGATTGAAAAGCAAAAAAGGAAGGCTTCAAACAAAATAAGAAAATAAATAAAAGCGATAGTCATGACAGTGTTAAATCGATGATGCCGCAAGAGTCTCGATTTACTTGACCGGCATCAAGTCGAAATAAGTTCCTGTTACCTGTAACTCCTTCCGGACCTTTTTGTCTTCTTGTAAAGGAATATTCTTGACGTAAGATCGAAGAATAATCAATAACAGAAAAAGAGCTGGAGGAAAATTGAGCTGAAGTCCTTCCTTCATGAGAGATAGCAAAGATGAACGTACAACAATTAGCTGGCTTTCTGATGCTTTCTGCAAATACTCGAACAAAAATTGTAGTATGTTGACTTCCAGGCCAGCCTGAGTAGGTGTGGTCTTGTCTTTGCTTGTGACAACTTGACGCACGATCTGTTTGACATTGTCAATCATTTCTTCCACAGACAACGCCTGCAAGATACCAGTAACATTCACTTTATCAGTTTGACTTTCGTACTCGCAAAAGCAAACCTTACAATTAAGGCTTCCCAAGAGAAAACAATCCTACCTTGATGGCATAAACGATATCTACCACAATGATCTGATCTTCAGAGGCCAATGGAACTGCTCTGACAGACTTGACCCCAGATCCCTCTCGCCTACGCCTCTGGTACCAAACATCTGCAAGTGAGGCTAGAAACACGATGGTATGGTTCATGGTGATCGGAGTCAGCAGTTGCAGAATCTGTTGTCGAACAGCCTGGGAGGAAAAAGAGCAATAAACACGTTTACATACACATTTACTGTCTAGATTAACGACGATGTCGATCTGTGTCAATGTAACAAACGATCTGGACAAATAATGAGGGGAGGACCCCTCAATGGCTATTTGAAAGACTGTAGGGAGTTGAAGTTGGCTGATTTGTAAATAATTTTTGTAATGAAATGACGGCAGTGATTCAGCTCTCTGGAGTTACCGCACCTACCTTTGGACTTCCCATCAAGTTGAGCGACCATTCAGATGGTAGCCGCTGGCCGGTTGAATCAGCTCTCTGCGGGCTCCAGGTGCTCCACACTGTAAACAGAGAGGACAGAATCTTGGAAAGGACACTCAGAAGTCCTTCACGTGCGTCTAGAATGTGCTTTGGGACCTCCACACTCGGTACATCACTAATGGGCGCTGACTGGACCGAAAACGCGTGCAGCAGGTTGGTAAATATTTGACCCGAGCCCGAACTGTATTGGTTGGAGTCAGGATTAACAGATACATTCGGAGAAGAGTTAGACCGACCGGCCCGAGGCTTCAGAGAGAGGACTGGTGTTTGAGGAGTCGTATTGTCGCGCAGACAGTAGTGACAGATCGACGCTAAGCTTTCCAGTAAGGTCACCGTGTAGTCTGGAGGAATACTAGAACCATCTAAGTCAAGGCGTCTGTTAAACAAGTACAAAAAGAAAACTGTTCATGACATTCTTAAGTCATTGTCGGAAGTAACTAGAACCTGCATGGGTTGTAATCACTGCGAGTATATGTAGTCTTAAGTGGTCGATTGCAAAACTAAATCTAACGTGGACTCAGTAGCTCCCATTTTTCCGTATTTGAAGCTTAATCTGTATCAAAAATGTTCTTTTCTCTCAATATATTTCCTTCGCTCTGAGTGGAAACTACGTGGCCGTTTTTATACAATTTTAATTAGTGGAATACCTCACATGGTGTTACTTCGTCAATTGACAATTGGTGATTTCCTGCCACTAACACACTTTTCCCACCTGATACATTACCCAGCGCGCAAAATCTTGGTCACCACTCTCCCATCACTTATTAATCGATACGATTTAAACAAATTTTTGATACCTTTGCCCATCGTTAGTGTCTCTCCTTGAAGTCCTAGAATCCTTATCCTTGGCGTAAACAATCGTAAGTCGCTCCAGAATTCGGCACAAATGTTCAACGACAGGCACCACCCACGTGCGCAATTGCATTCCCAAGTGTGACGAGCACGTGATCACGAACTGTAACCACTCGTAGTGCATATCGGGCTCATCATTTCTGAGCCCATGAAGAACCGCTGACAGTAACATGCCCTGTTCTGCTAAAGATTTCCCGGGAATGTACCGATGGGATGATTGCGTCACTTTGGCGTCCTCGGAAATCTTGGCAGGACTTTCGGGTTTGCTCGGTGGAGGAGTTCCGTGACCGGCAGCTGTCTCTTGAGAAATGGCTACAGCGGTGTGGATGTTTGACTCGAGAATCAGAACCGCCTCGACAAGTTTGATAAGTTTGATCTGAAAAGCACGCGCTTGCGATTGGCTAATTTCCGAACTCACGTGTAGGTGACCAGATGTCAGGGTAGGCGAGGTTGCTTTGCTGGAAGTCCTAACACCCGTCCGCTCGTACAGCGTCGAAAGAAGACAATGAAGCAAGGCTTTTTGAACCTTACAACGCGAGAACAAGTCACTAATATAAGTTCCAACTCCAGCACCACTTTCCTTAACAACCTCAATTAATTGCCACATTACACCGAGTAACAGTTCAGTACTGGCTAGTTGCACCTGTACACTGCCGTTGATATCTTCGGGTTGAACTTGCAAATGACTGGAATACTCGCTTCGAATGAAATACAAACTTACAGAGATAAGCACCTCAAGGTACTTGCTGGTGCTAGGCTTGAGATAGCTTAAGGGCCCTCCAAAGAGTCGTGCACTATGAGCAGGTCCTGAAGAAGAACCGAAACCTACAGGTGAAAAATTGATGTCCGTGTTTCAAACTTGAAGACATGCATAATTACGCCACAAATTTTATATTCTATACAAATCAATACCACGGCTCAGCAAGAGGGGGGGAGGGGGTGGGGAGAATTTTACGAGATCAGGTTAAACTCAAGTTACATAGCATAGAATGGAAGCACTCCATGGTCATTGCCTGCTACCTGAGTTAGAAACAGAGCTCTCGTAGAGAGCGCCATAAAATCCTTTCCCCAGTAAGGACCGTCGGTGTCTGATTAATAATTCCTTGATCTTCTCCTGGTGCGGCGTGTTCGATGAACTGATGCTTGTAGTGGATGAAGCGCATACAAACTGGTGAGGCGAACGCATTAATATTGTTTGTAACGTAGTGAAAGCGTACAGAGTCAACTGCGAGTCGTAGTGTAAGATGTAAAGTAACTTGTGCTGGTCGAGAGGGTGGACATGTGATCTGCGCGGGGGAGGGGACTGTGGGGCTTTCATTGGTTCGGTGTCCTTTAATTTATCTGCAAGACAGAAGAGAAACAAAGTAGAAAATTTATGAGAAACATGTGGGATATTGTGCACCATTATGGACGGAGTCGAACGGAAAGGAATCAAGACTAATAAAATTTACCCTTGGTTGGATCGTTTTCTTCATTCTCGTCATCTGCATCGGCTCCATCTCCGTCAGTATCTGTCGAATGTTCGGCTTCACTTGGCCCACTTGGACTGGTAGTTTTGCTCTCGTCCAATTCCCGAGTATTTGCCGAAGTTAACTTCGGTTTCTGTTTTCTCTGTTGTTCTGCGGTTTGGGTGATGTCTTATTTCCAATTTCTTTAATTGAATGTCCCTTTACGTTGTTGAACGTTTTCGTCTCGTTTCCATCGGTATGCGACAATTTATTGGCCATTTTGGAATCGAACAGTTGAGACAAATAGTGAATTGAAACTCGTGCTGTAATTGGATGAAGTAACAAAAGAAGAAGCGAATCGATGATTCGCCCCAGGTCCCCGTGCTGCAACGCATGTGCGAGCCAATGTTGCGTCAAAACCCTGGAAAACGAACCAACTTCCGAATTAAACGCATCTTTTGTTCTCCTTGTTGAATATATCAAAACCAAACCAAATTTATTTCTCAACAGTCAGACATTCCTACATGAGGGATTATTATCACGACCGTAAAAAAAAACTACGGAACGATGTAACCTATAAAAATACAGTAAGATCCAAGCCTCTAATTAACTAACCTTATTTCTGGTTCTTCACTTTGCAGACTGTCAAGCATGATAAATAACCCTCAAGAAGAATTTCATAGAATTAAAATCAGACAAGGATCAGCTGCAGAGAATTACCTTTGAGAGAGAGAAGCTGAGAAACGGGTTCGTGGCCGATTAAGAAAAAACTGATTGAAAACGTCAACGATTCAAAAAGCCCAGTGAAACGAGAGAGGGGTGTAACGAACAAGAACAAAAAGATTCCCGCACCAACAGAGAACGAGATCAATCACTTAGTCGAATTACCTGTCAAGGGTTCGAAATTTCCCAAGTCTTGATGATCTACCAGAATCCTGAATGACGACATTTCTTGCTACATGCCAGAAAACGGCGAATTTCCAATGACCTTGTAAAGATACCTCCTTACAAATGAAAAAATGTTATCAGTCCAATGCCACACGCGCAATACTGTGTAAATAGCAAGAGAGCACTAAAAAATAATAGCGCATTTTTTCATTCTGATGAAGTAACTGTCTGTTATTTACCTTGCTGATATCTATCAAAGAGTTTCCAATAACATTTGCACAAAGAGATGGCGATGCAGTCAAGTTGTGTAGTTGCAAATATAGTTCGACGATTCTCTGGTGAAACTGTGTTGTGTCTTCTTTCAACTGATGCCACAAGCTTTCTGCTATCACCTGAAATCGATGTCAAAAACTTGAAATAAAAAAAACACAAGCACAAGCACAAAGCCATCAGAAACAACAGATACGATGAATACAACATCTCCTTTTTCGCAAAGTTAGACAATTTGATGCGTCACAACCAATGCAACTTTCGCATTCTAAGAGCTCTACCTGGTATAAATCTGACTTCTCGATCACCCCTAGAGCCTGCCGGGAAATCATTGGAACGACAACTACTGGGGCAGATGGCTTGAGTCCGTGGGCGTGGCCGGCATTGACTGACAATGTCAAGTTGATTAAGTCCAACAGTGTACCAACAGACGAACTCTGGATGTCAAACTCGCTGACCTCAAAACAACACATGATCAACGACTGTAGCCACTCGGGAAGATTTGACTCTAGAAAGCACAAAAAAGGCATCGTTAGTAAATTACAAGTTATTGGCAAAGGTTCACACTCCTTAGTGTGAGTATGGCATGTGGGTTAGGTAAAGAATTGTAATATCATCGTTATATAGGATAAAAAAAGATAAAAAGATAAAAAGAAAAAGGGTATTGAAATCGTCTAGCTAATATGCGTCACATTTATTTTAATCCCCAGTGAGTCGCTATTCTCAGACGAAATCGACCTCTGTGACATTCGCTAGAGAAGGTATTTGGAAATGTCCCCGTTCCCCAAGCCTACCTGTCCCCTCCCCCTCCCTCAAAAAAAAAACAAAACAAAAAAAAAAAAAAAACCTGCATCTTCAAGTGACGAGTTGTAATCCGTATTTATCCTCGTCCACTTTGGCCAGCCTTATTCCTTTTCCTCAGTCACTCGGTCACTCGCATGTTATTCCGATTTTGGTGTGTTTCTAGATCACCAAACTAGCGCTCTGTGTTCCTAGTCACAGAAAACGGTTACAAGTATCCAGATGAATAAAGGCTGATAGTTTCTAAAGAAACTGTTAGGGGCTGCGTCGGTGGGGGTAGCGAAATAATTTGGATAGATCAACAAAGTTGAAATGGTAAATTGGCCACCGTAACGATTACAAAAGCTGACGTTTCGAGCGTTTGCCCTTCGTCGGAGCGAATGAAGGGCTAACGCTCCGACGAAGGGCTAACGCTCGAAACGTCAGCTTTAGTAATCGTTACGGTGGCCAATTTACCATTTCAACTTTGATGATATATCCAAATTATACAAGTATCCAGACCCAGGTACAGGCTGTTTTCAAATTTGAATCCATTTCAACACAAACCTTCATTGCCATCAGTCGCTGATTTCTCTGATGCGGAGTCCTTGCCAGCCCATACTGGAAAACAAGACAGCTCCAACAACACTTTACAAGCTGCTGGAAACGCCTCCGCGCAACTCTTGAAAGACTGTACCGATCTGAAGGTGGAAACCAGCGAAGTCTGAGCGGTGATGCTTCTTCTTCCCTTGGGGGTCGTTTGTGGTTTACAAGTGTCTCGTACAAATTTATCCCCCACACTAGTTTCTCCTTCTTCCATTTGTTTCCACATGGCGTCACTAACAATTCCACTGGCTCGTAAAGCTGTGTAGCATTCTTTGTTCATAACACCTCCAGCAGTTTCGTCGCTCGTGCAGAATGAGCTGACATGTTTCAGCACCCGCTGCACACAAAACTTGGCGTAGAAATTCTGAAAATATTTCACGCAGGCTTGAATAAGAGAGGGTTGAAATAAGCGCTTTGTGTCTTTGGAAAGCTTTCTTTCTTCCAAAGTTAAACAAGTCCAACATCTCCATCGTTGCAACAGAAAGCTTCAAATATGACCCATCTTCATCGGTCAAGTACTTAATTAAGGTTAGATACGCACCATTCCAAGTTCATAGCGCTGAGTTCAGTATGCATTTATTGTGTTTTCCCGGATTACCAGATCTTGTTGCTGTAACAGAAGAAATAAAACGCTTTTTTATAAGCTTGAAATTGAAGTTCGAATGTGGCTTGTAACGGAGCCTTTAACATTGCGTGCAAAAGTACCAGTTGGCATTTTGCTCACCAGATAATATTTGTGTATCTAACTGAAGTTTCTCAAAAATTCTTTATTTCAAAAAGGTGAAAGATGCAAGGATTATCATTGGGCTATTGTACGAAGACATGTTCAGAAAAGCTATGTGTGCTGTAAGTATATTGAAGAGTTGTAGCCAATAAGTGTTGGATTTATCGACCTAGTCGATAAAGGAAATTGGCTTCCATCACCATTATTTCATTTCAACCATGAGTTAACGCTCGAAACGTCAACTTTAGACCCTCCCTACGGTGGTCACTGTACATTATCAACTCAGTCAAATTATCTTGCCATGCTCCCCGCGTACCTACCCCCACAGTTTCCTTAGACACTCCCTACGGTGGTCACTGTACATTATCAACTCAGCCAAATTATCTTGCCATGCTCCCCGCGTACCTACCCCCACAGTTTCCTTAGACACTCCCTACGGTGGTCACTGTACATTATCAACTCAGCCAAATTATCTTGCCATGCTCCCCGCATACCTACCCCCACAGTTTCCTTAGACACTCCCTACGGTGGTCACTGTACATTATCAACTCAGCCAAATTATCTTGCCATGCTCCCCGCATACCTACCCCCACAGTTTCTTTAGAAACTTACCTCCTTTAACTACAGCTAAAAAAGGTGTCGTTCTTTATGCTCTGTGGCGGATAGTCCTCTATCAGACTAATAATTATATGTAGCTGGTAATCTGGGTTTTTCATTGAAAATACACAGTACGACAGGAAGCACTGAACGCCGCTCACTAATACTTTGCCATAATCTTTATTCCCGACAGGCTTACAAAGATAGACTGTTTGGAAAGAAGTATGTTTGGATAATAGTTGGATGGTACTTGGAAGACTGGTGGACAAAAACAACAGAAGTGGGCATGGATTGTAAGGAAGAACAACTATTAGACGCTGCTGCTAATCTGATTGAAACTTTTCCGCTTCAACTAAGTAAATCAGCACGACCCACGATATCGAATAGGGTAAAGAACCAGTCATTATTTATCGCCGGGGTGATCACATGGTCTTCAGGGAGGACAGGGGGGGTGGAGGGGACCAGTGTGTTTGTGCCACAGAGGAGAAAAGGGAAAATAACTTGACTGCCAAGGGGGTGGATGATCGCAAGAATCTTGCAGAACCTGATAAGGCTGGTCCATAAATGACCTCAATTTTTATTTTGTAAGGTTAATAGAGAGTTGAATATATGATGGCCTAATGAGCCTTAATTCCCTTTTATGCGCTAAAGAAATTTCATTTGTTTATAAGATTAAAGCGATTTAAAACACCGTGGGGAGTAAAAGGAAAAGTTTAGAAGGCTTTTGGGAGACAAGTTGATGTTGTGGTTAATGTGTTAGGTTTCGGTTTGAGAGAAATTAATTCCAATCCCTGCTCAAGACCAGGTTATTACCTAAGCTTTTACAAAGTGTGTATAAAAATCGCTTTCCTTTTCTTTACCTTCCTTTTTCAGACTGCACAGCAATTAGAAGCTGAGTATGATGAGAGACGAAAGCGCCTCAGCTACACCTATCACATGTACGCTAGCTTCACATATGATGCAGCATGGAGCATCGCTGTTATGTTGAACAAGTCCATACCTCTGTTACGAAAGAAAAATAAAACACTGGAAACCATCGAATATGGCGATAAAGAAGTGGCTGAGATCATGACGGATATGCTCTCCCGCACAGACCTCTGGGGAATGTCAGTATGTAAAGCAGTTCTTGTTTATGGCAGGTTTTTTTTTTTCTTTTTAATTTTCTTCTAAACTTGTCGAATGCACGAGAAGTAAAAGGTAAAAACAACAAAACAAAATAGTTTTAAGTGACTCGACACACTTCTTTTTACTTCGAAAAGTAGGAAGAATGGTATAGAGTGTCAAAAAGGATTAGGAAAAAAAAACTTCCGAATCGGTTATCTCACTCCCTGGTCCCAAATTTCTTGGAAATGCGTACAGGCTGCAGAAAACGCAGTTTGAACGCAGGTTCTCTCTCCACTGGCAAATGTCATATCATTGTTAGTAGCAAATCCGGTCTAAAACAAATATTTCTCTCACAACTGCCCTTGTTTTTAAACCGATACTACATCTGTAACGATTAAATTAACCCGATTCTACAATTATTTCAGGGTCGCGTGAAGTTTGACGAAAATGGAAACAGAGACACTCTTGTAGAAATTTTTCAAAATAAACGTAAGTGAAAAATCAGAGTATATTCGTAAATGTTCGCTATAATTAAGTAAAGCAGGAATTAAAACTAAACGAAATTGTCTTCCAGAAGAAATTGTCATTAATTGCCCTGACAGTTACCAATAAAATAAGGAGTGATTGTTTTTTCATTTTCCTGGCAAAAGAAAAATATGAAGAAACAGCTTAAAAGTACACGCGTGAACGCGATTTACAAATCCTTGCAATAGGATTGCAGTCAACGCGTTACAGTTGCACTGCATTACATTACAGGTGCATTAGGATTGCGGTCAATGCAGTACAGTAACACTGCATTGCATTATAGTTGCATTAGTACTGCGGTCAACACAGTTGCACTGCATTGTATTACAGTTGCACTAGGATTGTGGTCAATGCATTACAGTAGCACTGCTTTGCATTACAGTTGCACCAGTATGATGGCTAATGTTTCCACCAGTTACTCTATTTTCCAGATCGAAGCATTTCTTTTTTACTTCAGGTGGTGAAAGGAAACTTGTAGCCACGGTGAATTCCCTCGGTAGGAATCTAAGTCAATATAAGGATAACTTTAGGTGGGAAGGTAAGATTGATTAAGATTGATTCTGATAGTATGGAAAATTTGTATGAGATCATGGGGTTTCTACCGACATCTCTTCATGCAACTACCATACATGGTGATCTAATTATAAGTGAAAGAATTACTATCTGGTGGTAAAAGGAGTGCAGTGCAATGAAGTGCAATTCAGGGATCGAGTATTTGGGTGAAAATTTGAACTTGGTCGACAGTAATTTTAATCGAAATTTTAATTCCTTCAAGAACAGTGTAGATCAAAGTCACTTATGGTGGATTGAAGTTAAGGACAAAACACTGAAGGATCTGCCTTTTGTTTTCCACGTACACAAAACAACACCCCTGTTCAGTTGACTTGAGATCGACTTTTTGGTTTAAACTAAGAAACGACCGTTCACTTGACAAGTTACAATTATTTCAAATATTTCAGTTTCTCATTATTATTTTGTTGAATAGCAATTGTCGAATGACTGCTCAGAACATTTATAAACTTCACTTTGAAAAAGTTTCTTTCAATTTTTCTTACAGAGGGGCAAGTTCCACTGGACGGTGTCAGAGTCAGTCAAAAGCTGTATAAAGAAAGTTTCACCTTAACTTTGATGTTCTTCCTGTTGGCTTTTATTGGAGTACTGCTCTGTTTCTTTAGCTTACTTTTTAACGTCACATATCGAAAGCATCAGTAAGTAACAAACATTCACCGGCATTTTCAAAAGGTACCAGTGCTTTCTCAAAGCTAGGGAACTCGTTTAAATCGATGAAATCGATGAAAATGATGAAATGATGAAATCATCTTAAAGGAGAAACAGAGGTCCTTTATTGTTGCAGCAACTGACAATGAAAATTTGTAAATAAAATAAACCATAAAATCAAGAATATTTTCACAACAAAATGGGAAGCCTTCCGTGCATGATTACCCGAAACAAGCGCAGCTACTGTGATATATGCAGTTTGTGATTACTCTTTTTGGGTTTAAGTGAAATGCCTCTTTCATCCTGTCTTTCCCTTTTAAAACTATCGAAAAACAAGCAACAACTGGCAATAATTTTAAAAAATGGCGTAAAATATAATTATTTTCTCCTTATCTCTGATTTACTTAAGCGAATCTCCCCTTTGCACAGAATTTCCTTCTGTGTACTTGCAAGCATATTCCAGCAGTGAGCAAGCTGCTTGAATGTGTTCTTTAAAAGTTTTACAACGACTGGATATTGCTGAGGTGCGAATTTTAAGAATAATTTCAAAATCGAAGATACTTTTACGGCATTTTACATAATCGTTTTAAAATTGCTTCAAACTTCGTTTTCCTAATTATACTTTTATTCATGTACCTAGGTTTATTAAAATGTCATCTCCAAAGTTGAACAATATCACCGTCATTGGATGCCTGCTGTCTTACATCGGAATGTTTTTATCAGCTTACGCTAACTCGCATCATGCAGAGCACGATATTTCACTCTGTTATGTAAGTATGCTTTGGAACCTGCTCAGTTTTTCGGAACTCGAAAATTTATGATACAGTTCAGTACTGAACACAAAAGACTTAAGGAAGAATTAATTTCATCAGCAATTTTAATCAAGTGCACAAATCACTTGTCATAACGTATCCTATTAAAGAGTACTAAGGTTATGTAAAGCAAAAGTGGTGAAAGTACCTTAAACAAAAACGAAGGTTTAAAAGTTCCAAACATCGATGCTACAAGTGAGTGGGTCAAGCGCACACAATGATGGGAGTTATTGGGTGAAAAACTAAGATCAAAAATATTTTTTCAAAGCAACACTAAGATTACTCGTTTTAAACTCTTAGACTAAAATCTGGCTGCTCTCTATCGGTTTCACCTTGGCATTTGGTGGAATTTTCGTCAAAACCTGGAGAGTTTACAAGATATTTACAAACAACCAGATGAGAAAAGAGGTGAGGAAATAGCTACAGGACAACACAGCTAGCTCATCATCATTGTAGTAGCTGTGTCACCAGTCGAGACAATTTTCAAATAGTTGTCGAAAGGTGACCCAGGATTGCCTTTGTTTTGCGTTAGCACGTCGGGGATTGGTTTAGAAAATTCGCGTTATTCTCTCAAGTACTCATTTGCAAAACTTAACCAATCACGACTTGCATTGATAAAGGGTCGATTTGCAAGCTTTTGCCTGTCTTCTGTTCTGTCTTGTCTTGAAGAACTGAGGTCCTTATTGCTCCTGGTCCTTATTGCTCCTGGTCCTTATTGTTCCTGGTCCTTATTGCTCCTGGTCCTTTTTGTTCCTGGTCCTTATTGCTCCTGGTCCTTATTGCTCCTGGTCCTTATTGCTCCTGGTCCTTATTGCTCCTGGTTCTTATTGCTCCTGGTCCTTATTGCTCCTGGTCCTTATTGCTCCTGGTTCTTATTGCTCCTGGTCCTTATTGCTCCTGGTCCTTATTGCTCCTGGTCCTTATTGCTCCTGATCCTTATTGCTCCTGGTTCTTATTGCTCCTGGTTCTTATTGCTCCTAGTCCTTATTGCTCCTGGTCCTTATTGCTCCTGGTTCTTATTGCTCCTGATCCTTATTGCTCCTGGTTCTTATTGCTCCTGGTTCTTATTGCTCCTAGTCCTTATTGCTCCTGGTCCTTATTGCTCCTGGTTCTTATTGCTCCTGATCCTTATTGCTCCTGGTTCTTATTGCTCCTGGTCCTTATTGCTCCTGGTTCTTATTGCTTCTGGTTCTTATTGCTCCTGGTCCTTATTGCTCCTGGTCCTTTTTGTTCCTGGTCCTTATTGCTCCTGGTTCTTATTGTTCCTGGTCCTTATTGCTCCTGGTGCTTATTGCTCCTGGTCCTTATTGCTCGTGGTCCTTATTGCTCCTGGTCCTTATTGCTCCTGGTCCTTATTGCTCCCGGTTCTTATTGCTCCTGGTCCTTATTGTTCCTGGTCCTTACGGCTCCTGGTTCTTATTGCTCTTGGTTCTTGTTGTTCCTGGTCCTTATTGCTCCTGGTTCTTATTGCTCCTGGTCCTTATTGCTCCTTGTCATTATTTCTTTCGCTTCCATTAGATGTTGTGATTAATTTGAGCTTCAAGGTTATCGTGCATCATCGCCCTCAAAGTTTAACTGAATATTTTTTAACGGGATACCGTTTATTTTTCTCATCAGCTTGGAAACCTAAGTAGCACGAGTCTCCTGTTAAGGCTATGTGCTGCGTTGTTTGTAGACTTCATTTTTTTGTCAACTTGGACAGCTATTGACCCAATGACCATGGAAACCGAGAATATCGTTGATAAGGTAAACGTTAACGGCCAGGCTCTGTTTTTTTTTTTGATTTTTTTTTTGCTTACACTGCAAGATTACCGTTATGATAAACAAGTCTCGCGTTTACAGAACAACATTTATTAGTAATCAAGTTAGAGATCTCGCAATTGCTGATCGACGTGAAACGTCTTCACTGTGGGTCAGTGGTATATCTACAGCTCCAAATTAAAATTGTTTTCATCTTTTAACACTTACCAGACGACCTCTGTTTTCCCTAATGAAGGTCCCAGATGATGACACTGACTTACAGGAGCAGCTTGTGATCCACCAGTGCACCTCTTATTACTACATGACCTGGTTGATTTCAATGTGCGCACTGAAAGGAATTCTGTTGATTTTCGGCGTGTTTTTGGCCTGGGAAACAAGAAATGTGCATTATCCTTTGCTTAACGATTCCAAGAACATTGGCTTAGCAGTGTATAACGTGTTCATGTTTTCTTGCCTGGCTATTGTGGCCGAGTTCGTGGTTTACCCTCCCGTTAAGACATTAGTTCAAAGGTCTATCGTGTTCATGGCAACCACGTCGACAATTGCTCTGCTGTTTGTTCCGAAGGTTGGAAACAATTCAATTATAATCATATCACAATTTTTGTAGGTTTCACTCCTCCGAGACGTCAACTTAAGTGATAACAAGACTGATTATTAAATGATCCAGTTACCGTTGATTTGGTCCGCCTTAGAGATCAGTTTTCATTTGAGTGTCGAAAAAATCAAAACAAAAGTCTGATTGCAATTACCAATCAGAACAAAAGTTCAATTATAATTAACCAATGAGAACGCAAAACAACAAAATTGGGGAATCAGATTTCATTTATTATAAAGCTTGAACGCCGGAAACTGCAACGACATGTGATATCGGTCATTGCTGAGCGCTGCCAAGCTGGAAATAAAAAAACAACTTCGCAGTTAAAAATGTATCATGGGTCACTGGGATAGGTTCTCTCCCTTGAATTTCTCTTTAAAAGATAGAAACCTTCATTTATTCATTCATGATATTTTATTTGACAGGTACTTTACCTAAGGAAAAATAACGAAGTTTCCACTGCCGCTGTCGTGGAGACAAACAATGTGGTATCAAAAATTCATGGAGCGACGAATACAACGAACCCCTTAGAAAGACCTCATACTTAAAAACTTGTGTTAACTAATGTTACGGCAATTACCGGAGGTAGAGAATTTATCGAAACAAACCGGATCCCTGCAGGATCAAAGGCGAGTCGGGATGAAATGAGCCGGAAACTTAGAAGGCCACCGCAGATCATTATCAACCTGTAACAAGCTATTGGTCGAGTGTTTAAGACGTTGGGGATGTTGCCTTGGGCCCGTTTCTCGAAAGTTCCCGTAACTTAACGGGCCCGAAGCCATATTTTGAAATCAAAAGTTAATCAATAGAGAAGCAAGCTCTGACATCCTGACCAGTCCATTTTTTTCTTTGGCTGCTTGTTTTATCGTATAATTCTCAAAACGTTTCAGTAAACCCCTACCTTGAATGAATTCACAGAACAGCTTTACGGGCCTGTTAAGTTACCATCGCGAGGACCTTCGAGAAACGGGCCGCTGGTTGGGGTTTCCAGATCAGTTTTAATAAAACCGGAGCAATGAAACTGCAAAGTCCCACCCATAAAATCAAGTAGTATTGAATGTTGAATGAACTATCTGTCAACCATCCAGATCGACACTACGATTTAGTTCCAGGTTAAATCATAGCCGGATGAGAGGCTATGCCCATCGCAGCTAAGTTTCTAAACTAAGGGAAAAGTGCGGCCGTTTGTCACAAGGGATTGTGAAACCATAGGCTTTAAGACAATAGTGATAAAGCAGTCCAGTTTGCTCATGCACGTGACGGATTAAACTGTGAAAGAGGGAATGTTCTCAGTTTACAAAATCAAGGGAAATCGCCATTGATGAAAGACGCTTAACACACAAGACGACACCTGGCTAAGATATGCACATATAGTTGCTATGGCAACTTTAGACACTCGTGCAGTCATATCGATGTGTTTGCTTACAAAGTCGTCAAGAGATTGATAACCTCCTACCTAAAATAAATAGACCGCCTGAATGTAATTCGTTACTGTAATGGAGGAAAAAAAATTCCCTGAGGAACCCACTCTGTTGCTTAAATATGTTGTTTAATTTTGTAAAAATGTGTCAGTTGCATCCCTTTAAAATGCGTTTAATCGGCTATTCGAATGTTGTGGATCTTCACGAGTTCTTAGACTAAAATTGTTTTTCCATTTAGTTGAGGCATACAAGTGCAATGCATTAAAAGTGGCGAATCCTGTTAGGCGTTGAAACGTACTTTTCTCTACATTTAGATCAATGCGAATGAAGACATGGTCAGATCTGCCAAATAATCAAGAAAACCGCAACGAAGTAGTTTATTTGTCTAAAATTGTCATTTAAAAGTAAAGCTTGTCAACCAGAGAGCAGGTGGTTCTTGTGTGCCGCCCAAATAAGGACGTGAATTCAAAAGATCGAGGCATTAAGGGTTGTCTGTAGTCCTTGCAAAACTGGCAACTTAAGGCTGAAGTAAACTGTGCTAGCAGCCCATCTACTGAAGCCAAGTGGGACACAAGTCGATATATTTATTTATATGCCAACACTGCTTGGGGGCTCAGGGTGTTTCTGACGTATTCAGAAAATGCACTAAAACTGACTGCCGCTGACAACATTCTCCAAGGTAATGTTAACAGTTATCGTTTTCTTTTCTTTTAACACTGGCTTCTAGTTGGCTATGACTGAAACATCTGACTATAAATTGCGACATAAAGCTGTGTGGAGCTGATCCAGATCCGGTCACCTAGCATTATAGAGTTAATCAAAATACATTATCAAAGAAGAAAAGTGCTGCTTTCTCAAACTTATGGGCGTAGAGCGAAAGCCAGGACCGACGGAGCTAACATTTCTCTGTTGCTTTCGCCTAAGAGAACAAATTAGAGTGTGTTGCAATCTTACGTCAGCGGAGCTAAACGATAAAGTAACCAACGTGACGCTGAAAAATAGGTTTAAGTTCTGTGTATGTGCCATGACGTAAAGCAGCATAAGTATCGTACGATCATAGCTATACCACTACAACGGAAAACAAAATAGCCAAAATTTTTAGTAACCTCCCTGAACGAATGAAGCTTTTCGCAGACCCCTAACAAAAATTAAAGATCAGTTAATAGGCATTATATTACCAACAGGGACATTGGTGATGGAAGGGATCGATTAACTGGGAAACAGGATCGGTGGGAACCGCCAAAAGTTGTTGTAAATTAGTTACCTCAAGTCTCAACTTAAACAAAAACCTACATGTTAGCTAAGGAATTGTATTATATTTATATACTAACTTCAAAAGATAGAAGGTTGTTGGGTTAGCGTTGATGTAAGAAATCAAAATTTTTCCTTCAATGCTCTCAATTTAGCCACTGAAAATAATCTTAAGGCCATAAAATTCAATTGTTTGCAACTCTCACTAGAAGGTTGTCAAAAACTGTTGTTATATTCCTGACCCATAACTAAAAGCCGAGATGGATTTTATGGCTAAGAAGAAAAGTCCGTTTTAAAAGTTGTCAACTGCTTCAAGCTTTTTTTTTCATTACCTCAGGAAAACATATGTGAGCTAAATGGGCTCACTGGGTTTCTTGACAAATTACCAGATCATCTTGTAGACTATCGGTCACAACAGCAAGCTTCTTTTTAGCGGGTAAAGTCGTCGAATTCGTATCCTTGTATTCGGTACAGTTTTCCTTTGACATGTGAAGGTTTATTTACGACATTTACTTGAACCTAGACGTATTTGCCGCGTAACATTTGCATTTAGCATTTTAATTATAAGTTACGGCAAACATGTAATACTCCACTGTTTGGCTGAAATAATTATGTGATCAAAAATCATGGAAAAAAAAATTAAAACTTGATCTGAGATCCGTTTGATTAATCGTTGTATTTTTGCTCATCAGATATTCCTCGGTCTGCCTCAGTTACAGTTACAAAGTTTCTAGCTCTTAAACTGATGTGTTTGTTTTGTCGATAAAATTGCGGTTAAATTCAGTGTCATCATTTCGCTTTGAAGCAAACCTTTAAGTGACAAAAGGTTTAAAGTGGTGTAATGTTGTTGTGAAACATAATGGAACAGTTTCCATTTACAGCGGCGATCGAAAATTATAGTTTTTCATCTACCAAGGATAACGTTTTGAATTCAAACAAAAGATTTAATTAAAAGCTGTCGGACGAGAAAAAAGCGACTTCATTAAGACGAAAGCGGTTGGTTTTCAGTTTCCAGCGACAGATGTTCCCATCTAAGTGCATGATACCTCTATCTCATATTAATGAAAAAAACTTTTCAAAAAGGAAGTTTTAAAAAGGAAGTTTTAAAATGCTCATCTTTATTTATCTATCAAGCAAATAAGACTTCCTCCTTTGGGGAACTTTAGATCTATTCAAGAGAGAAAAACTTATTACGACTTTTGTGCTAATATCTTAGTTTTGCTCTCACCTGCATGAAGCTAAATTAGTCTCGCACATTCATTGATCACGTTGAAAGTGATCACAGTGGCTCGGTAAAAGTTTTCAGAGGATAAGAGCCTTCTTCCAGGTACTTTAAATTTTTCACCGACCACACATCACTGAACTCTAAAAAGATTTCTAAAAAGGAACTGGAATACCTCCCCGCCGGACATTTTAACATAAAATGCCATGGATTAATGTCGGAAAGTTGTTATTTTGAGTTTTTTTTTCCCCAATTTGCAAGTGATTGTCTCCTCACTAGAAGGGGTTAGATAACTTAATCAATTTATTGTCACTGAATTCGCTAAGTCTAAAAACAAAAAAATTTTGCAGGAAGTAACTATGGCAACTGGAACACATGTCTAGTTTGATTAGAATTTGACAGTCACGCATACATTAGAGACCTTCGCCCCACACTGTGCGAGCTTATTTCGATTTTCGTTGGAGGACGCCTTTTGCTGACTTGCTAATCCTCATAGCCAGATTGAATCATAGAGCCTCACTCATGTGAGCGCAAAGTGTCTTTCTTTGAATAATAATCCTGACTATAGTTCGATCCCGAACTTTTCAGTGCATAGCGGGCCTAACGATACTGATCTGCCTGTTGACTCTATAATATTTTGATTGTTGATTTTTACTCGCAGATACGATAACAGAACATGGCAATGGCAAACCTGTTCCAACTTCTCGTTTGCTTGCTTTGTTATATTTCATTGACGATAGCGAACGAAACTGATCATGGCAACTCCAAGACCAAGACGGACCTTTACATCGGTGGCCTGTTTGGTGTTAACGTCAAAAATGGCAGTTGGAGCACAGCTGGGGTCATTCCAGCTTTGGAGATGGCATTAGAACATGTGAACGGCGATCCTAAAACTTTAGTGAACTATCAGTTGAAATATGTGTGGAATGATTCCAGGGTATGTTCCCCGTGTAGGATAAGAGCTAGAAATGTTTTTTTCTATTTTTTTTCCTTGAAACGTAAACAATTCGTTTTCAGTTTCAGTTAATGCGGATGAAGAAAATTCGGAAAACACCCCACAAAAAAAATTAAAGAAAGGAGCAAAATAGAAGCGTTTCATCTCTATTGTGTGACGCTTTTTGTGACGAGGACTGCAGCACTTTGAAAAAATCAACGGTCTATGCAATTTGTAACACCTGGATGCAAATTCCAAACAAGGTGCTTTCTAGGAACGGGGAGCTTATTTCTTCTTTTGAGAAACAACAGAATAAGCAAAACAAAGCTTTGATGATTATTTGAAAAGAATCAAGAGGCCTGGAAAATGAACTGATTGTCAGTGGATCCTCCCTGGCTAGAACATCAGGCCAAGCAATCGTCTCAAAAATTTAAGACGAGTTCATTCCCTTGAAGGAACTGAGCATTCACGTCGACAAAAAATGTTGAGAGACTAGCTTTTAGACCACTGTTTTTGCGACGAGGCTTTAATTAAGAGGAAGATGTACTATCGCAGTGCTAACAATGAAACAGAAGAGGCGTCAGCATTTTGTAATAACTTACGCAGTTTGTAATAACTATTGCAGCGGTTCAGTAACACACATTTAGTAATAAGGGCTGCAGCATTTTGAAAAATCATCATCAACACCTTGACGCAAATTGTAATGATATCAACTTTGTCACAAAAGCATGTGAACAAATAGGGAAAACGATACGTGCTCAGGAGAACGTGATGTTGCGTTACATTTATGGTATTTTTAAAATGAGTGAAAGGGATCAAATGTCAAGTACTTTTAATTCGTTCGAGATTTTGCCATGTGAAGATCGAGTATTCGCTAAGGAGGTTTTGTCCTTAGTCAGAATAAAGTAAAACTTTGAGTTTAACCGCAGATTTATTGAGTCGTTCTTAACAAAATGATAGTATCGAATTAGCCGTCATCATTACAACATGTGTTGTTATTGCAAAATGTCGCAGATCACATGAGCTTTCGCCACATTTTTGTACGGGGAAGCTTTTTCTTCCTTAAGATATGGAATGTTATAGGAGATATTTCATTCAATTCATAAGTTAGTTGAACTTAGAAATTTGAACTTTTTTTTCAAGTGTGAAAGTGGAGCTGGGATTCGAGCCATGCTGGAATTGATTAACACACCGCCCCACAAGATTGTTTTCTTGGGTCCCGGTTGTTCGGTTGCAACCAACCCTATTGCAGAAGCCGCGCTTTATTGGCAAGCAGTGCAGGTAACGTAAAGTCATTCACATACTGATGGTGCATTTTTTAGCACAGCTGAGAGCCAAATATTCTTCTCTATGCTAATGTAGACGTACCTCTATTGCTTAGAGAAAATTACACAATAACAACTTTATCATATATGTATATGTGAACGATCCTTCGCAGTAAAGCACTATTTGAGCAATAGTGAAAATCAGACCTGAAAAAAATTTCAGGCCTGTACGGGATTCGAACCACTGACCACTGGGAGCTCCCAGTTGGCTTGTTAGCTCAATTGGTAGAGCGCTGCACTAGTATCGCAGAGGTCAGTGGTTCGAATCCCGTACAGGCCTGAAATTTTTTTCAGGTCTGATTTTCACTATTGCTCAAATAGTGCTTTACTGCGAAGGATCGTTCACATATACGTCTCATAACCGCAGTTCATACATATGTTTCATATGTTTGTTGTTGTTTGATTTATCATATATGTTGCTATGATTGTTGTTGTCGTCACTATTATTACCATCACTATTGTTGATGTCAAGTTATTATCATTATTGCTATTGTTCCAAGAGTTATATTTGCGCGCCGGTGTTTACTTAAACTATTGTAACGGTACTTATTTCCGGCAAATATTGTGGTTCGATTTACACAGACAGTGTATCGTTCATGTAACGCTCGATAAAAGAAAGTCATCAGATACATAAAAAAAAGAACCGATAATGGCACGAGTCATGCCGAAACATGTGTCTAGAAGGTTTTCTCGTAAATTTTGAAATCTATTTCGATTAAATTATTATCAAAAGTCGTGGAAGTACTCTTATCATTCATCTTTATTATGACTAATATGACTAACACTGTAAAAATTCTGGGAGTTTCCTAAATGTTCGCCTTTTTTGCGAGTCAGCGCCTCTGTTTTCGGTCTATCACCATTTCAAACGGTAGCCAAGGTGAAGCTCTCTATTGGCTTGGAACGAGGCTGATTTGAATACAAATATTCTTTTGGACCTTTATTGATGACAAGTTCTTTGCATTATTTGCTAAATTTTTGTTCTGTTTTGTTCTGCTTCTTTTTTCAGATTGGTTACAGTGCATCCTCACCTCAGTTTTCAAACAAAGAAAAGTATCCTTTATACTTCAGAACTGCCACATCTGAAAGAATGGAAAACCCGGCCAGAGTCGCACTGTTAAAACATTTTGGGTGGAAAAGGGTCGCCCTTATCGTGGAAAACTTCGATATTTTTGTTACAGTAAGAATTTCTGGATCATTAAAACGATGCATAAACATGCGAGCTTAATTCTGCAACGTGACTGAAGTGAGAAAATTAAAATCGTAAAACTAAATTCCACAGGAAAACGTACCTTTTCTTTAAACATGTGATAGTTTTACCTGGTAGAACTTGTCAGACGCGTAAAATGTAAACATTTAATGTTTTTAATAGACAAAAGAAGAGCTCATCTCAATGTTAAAAGAGTCAAATATTACCATCACTGCGGCAGAAACCTTCAAACAGGACCCGGCTTCATCGGTCAAGAATTTACTGAAGGTATGAAATTATTAAAGCGGAATAATCACCTTTGGTAGCCTGCCTTTCAGCTTGCTCCTCTTATACCCCAGAATCTTCCGACCAGTCCTTAAACCTAGCTAATGGATTAGTGAGTACATAAATTGTGGAAAAAATTACAGAAAAAGTACTTAACAAATGGTAAACACCACAGCGTGCACTATTGAGTTATGGATGCACGAGGGAGGTTGCTAAGCACGAAAGAAGCGTAAGAGTCGCGCGAGGCGATAGCCGAGAGCGACTCTAGCTTCTTGAGTGCTTAGCAAACCTCCCAAGTGCATCCATAACTCAATATCGTACGCTATGGCATTTACCATTTGTTTTATAACATAACATAGATACATTGTAGCAAAAGAGTTTTCTATTATTTAACAAATCTTACGTGACCAGAAAAAACAAGCGCGCGGAAAACTAGTCTTTGCATTTGCTCACGTCAGCAGCGTACACCTATGTGCAAATGGTGGACGCTGAATCGACCAATCAGAACGCGCGCTTTACTTTGGTTGTGTTACAATGGTATTTATTTTTTATAAGTGATCAAGCTATTACTGATATTTAAGGACAAAGACGCCCGGATCATCATAGGACTGATGTACGAGGACATGTTTAAAAAGGCTATGTGTACTGTGAGTTTTGAATAGCGAATAAACGTTTTACTTATTTACGTCAAAAAGAGTAAGTCTTAAAAGAAACTGTGGTGCTGCGTTGGTGGGCGTATTGCAAAATACTTTGATTGTGGCAGCTGTGTTGATAATGGAAATTGGGCACCATTAACATGGCTTAATCTTTCAAGTTGGCGCTCTTAATCCCAACGGTTTCAACGATCGCTTTTCATTCAACCAATTTATTAATTTATTTTTTTGTTTTTCACGTTACCATATTCCCACCAATAGAGTAGCTCCATCTTTCTGTATATAAACCACGCGCGACCCACAATTTACTCTGACGAGGGGCTAGCACTCGAAATGTCAGCTTTAGAAATTCTTTACGATGGTCAATTAACATTATCAACCCAGTTGATCAAACCAAAGTACTTCATACATCAATTTGGCAAGATTGAACATTTACCAACTACCACTAACTAGTACCAATGTTCCTGCTGATCAAAGACTTGCGTCTGTGTATGGATCTATATGTTCTTCATGTGCTGTGAGTAGTGGCTAAGGGCTATTTTTGTAGCCTTCAAGTCCACAATCTGGCCAAAGTAATGTACCATTATAATATTCTTATATGATGGTGGCTCGCGGTGATATTTCCTTTCCGCTACGCCATTGGATTCACTCACTCCCTCACTTTTCGCGAACTTAACGACCCATCCTTCCTTGCTTACACCCAGCAAAATCAACATCATGATGCCAATATCAGTGCTGTTAACATCTCCTTCGCTGGAAGTCATTTAAATTTCGGCTTACTAAAACCAAAGGTATGGCAGTTCTCCAGCCAACTCCTTAATCATTTGAGAAATGGACGGCTTAGGCTTTTATTAACAATGGCACAAATGGACGGAAGGAGCTTCCACGATACACTGAAGCGATGTAAATTTTAGTAAAAGGGGTAAGTTTCTAAAGAAACTGTGGTGCTGCGTCGGTGGGGGTAACAAGGTAATTAGGTTTTATCAACTGAGTTGAAATTGTAAATTGATCACCGTAGAGAATTTAAAAAGCTGACGTTTCGAGCGTTAGCCCTTCGTCAGAGCCAATGATGATTTATTTACAATTTTAACTTAGTCGATAAAACTTATGTAAAGTTTAGGATCATATGCTGCAAAAGTTATGAAATATAATGTACAATTGTTTTCACCACAAATTAATCCATCCGTAACATTCATTTGAAAGGCAAGCTGAGAATAATCTATTTTCACAGGCCTACAAAGAAGGACTCTTTGGAAGCAAGTATGTTTGGATAATAGTTGGATGGTACTTGGAAGACTGGTGGACAAAAACAGATGAAGAATGTGCAGGAGAAAATCTGCTTGAAGCCGCTAGTAACCTGATATTAACATCTCCATTGCTTCTCGGCAATTCGACACAACCCACTATATCGAAGAAGGTAGGAGTGTTTACATTCTTCACAGGGCCAAAATTACTGCATATGTTGTCCGAAAAAACTTGTACCGCTGTTCCCTATCAAAATCCAGACATGAATTGAAAAAGTCTTGAATCCTCAGTCAATTTGTGTTTGCCGTTTATCATTTCTTATTCTGACAACTGACGAAAAAAAAGGGGTTGAACGTTGTTTGGCTTGTAAAAGCTTTGTTGAGAGTTGTACGTACGTGGAAAATCCCTGGGCGGGTGGCATGTAAACTCAAAACAGTGACAAAGTACCATTTGTTTCTTTATCATTTTGTCAGCCTTCAGAATATATATGCTGATAACTAAGTAAACGTCAACTGATGACTTTTTTTTTTTTAGACAGCACAACAACTTAATTCAACTTACGAGGAAAGGTGTCGACGTTCTAATTACACATCCCACGAGTACGCAAGTTTCACTTATGACGCCGTGTGGACCATCGCTCTCATGCTGGACAAATCTATCCCGCTGCTTCGGGAAAAGAACAAAACTCTGGAAACCATAAAATACGGCGATAAAGAAACAGCTGGGATCATGAAAGATATTCTGTTCCGTACAAACTTCAAGGGAATGTCGGTAAGTTTACCAATTCTGCTTCCTGTTTGGACCTCAGGGTCTCTGTCCTACTTCGCCGATGTTACAAAAAGACAGAAAGACAAAGTGAAGCCAGCTACCGTTGTTTTCTCAACTGTGGGTCAACAATTTTAGGAATTTTTTCCGGCATGGTCCAATGAAATAAGTTTTGCTGTACCTTATTAGGGTCACGTGACGTTTAATCAAAATGGAGACAGGCAAACAGTTGTGCTAATTAGTCAGAGGATAGGTAAGTGAAATTCTTGTCTTACTTGTTTTTGTTTTGTTTTGTTTTTTTTCTAATACGTTGAAAATGATCGTCCTAATTCACCTAAATATCATACATAAAGATTTTATCTGAAGGTTTCACCCCATTGCAAGTTTGCTTCATCAAATATATCAAGTTTTCTCCGACCATTATCAATGAGAAAGTTGTTTAAATTCTAAAGGAAAATGGTAATGCATTTTCCTTGAATCGTATAACTGAATAAAAATTAAGAAAAAAAAGAAAACAGCAAAAATAGTGTTTGTTTTTATACTGAGCACGAAACAATATCACTTAGCCTCGTTTTCAACTCGCAATTTCACGCTAAAATACCTCGCTTCGTTAACCAATAAGAATGCGAAATTTTATTCAATGATACGATGCTATACTGAAAAGTAATGTTAAAGGCGAGCTTTAAACTTAGTGTGACTAGAAAAATTCATACTTATCAGAATGCTGTGGTATTGATTTAGGAGGCCGAAAGCAACTGGTCGCTACAATAGATATTCGTGATGGGAAACTTCAACCATATGGTAATGGTTTTGAATGGCCAGGTGAGACAAACATTGGGCACCTCCTGAGCATGCTCAGCTGCATGGACTCTGATGTTAGGTTAGACTTAAGGTTGCACGAGTCTTGTGAATTTTATTGGCCTTTATACATTCCAGGCCTTTGCCGGTTTCTTCAATAAGGAAACATTGAGGAATATTCCTACTTCAGTACGTAGTTTCGCGATGATTCGCTTATACAAATACGTCTGGTTATATTTGGAGGTATGAGAGAGTTAAGTTTCTACCCGAGAACATAAAAAAATGATGCTACCAGTGCTATATAACGGTAGTGCTCCCTCCCGCAATGAACACCAACTATAGATAGGTTCATGAATTACAAAGTCTTGTCTTATGTAGCAGGTTTTCTCTGCCTTTTCAACCGCAGATGATCGTGTTCCAGCAGATGGAGCCAAAATCACTCAAAAGGTTTATTATGAAGACAGAAACACGACTGTTACGTTCTATGTGTTGGCCTTATCTGGAATACTGCTCTGTTTGTTTTGTTTGCTGTTCAACTATATCTATCGAAATCAGAGGTACTCTGCAAAACAAAGAACACCAAGCTGGTTACCGAAGCAATAGCATTCACCCTCTAATTTTTTTTTCCAGAAACATGCTAAAATGCTATTGATAAACTTCGTCTGCTGAGAGTCTTGCTTCTATCAATTAGAATGTTAAGGTCGGGTTTTCAATGAAACCGCTGAAAAGTTCTTGGAGAGAATTTGAACTTTTTCTAACAATTCTAACAGTTGTACTCAACTTGATCCTTTTCTCGCTTATTATTTTTTGAAAAAGAATTGAAAAGTGTGCCGCGCATACTGATGGCGGCTCAAAAAAGTGGAGTGTTACGAACCACTTCAAAAAAACCTTTCATTTTAGAGTATTCTTTTTTATTTTTGTTTGGGTGATGACTCCTTGACCTAAAATTATTGCCATTCAGTTTAGATGCTGTTTTTCGATTCTTTATAAATATTGGTTATTTGAATTAAACTGGGCGGTTGCTAAGGCAATAGGCCATTTCCGAATTCCCTTTGGCCTCTTTCTCAAAACGAGGCCAGGTGCTAATTTGAATGTGAATGAAAACTTATATGAAAGTATCAGCATCAGGACTCCCTTTGAAAAACAGACTAAAGGTAATTCGGAAATGAGCTATTAAAAAATTTACCTCACGAGTGGATGAAATCATTCAGGAGGATGGAACTATGTACTCTATTCTTGGTTTGGAAATAACGAGTTTTGTATTTTTTCTTTCGCAGTCTGATACGACTGTCATCTCCGAAATTCAACAACATTACTGTCATTGGATTATACTTGCTTACTTGGAAGTATTTTTATCGGCCCACAGTAATTCTGCGTCAGCGGAACACTTCAACCAAGCGTTCTTTTGTCATGTAAGACCTGTTTGTGGCAAGTTCACTTTTCTTTAAAGTCTTATCTCGCGTTTCCGCGATTTCGATAGCCTAATGAGGGATTTTGCAAAATTGATTCAATAACACTGCAGTTTATGACAGCAGCCTAATTTCAATAGTTGACGATTATATGTCAACAAAATAAATCCAGGTTTTATAATGCTTTTAAGAGAATTTTAAATACCTATTAATTTTCGTGGTTTTTCAATTATCTCTTTATACCGGGACAATTCTCAGAAAAGTTTGATGAGAACTTTTACCCAAAGTAGCAGCCAATCTAACATTGCAAGTAGTTTTAGAATTGCCATTTCTTTTAAGCAATTCGTTGGTATAGCTTGTCGCGTTTTATTCCTGATAGTAATTGAAAGATAGTTGTGTCTTATAACACTTGGCTTTTATAATCTTTAGATTGCTGCCTGGCTTCTGACCACCAGTTTTACCTTCGCCTTTGGTGGCATTTTTGTTAAAACCTGGAGAGTTTACAAAATATTTACAAACAATCAATTGAAAAAGGAGGTGAGGAAGGATTTGTCCATTTTGAACTGACGATGAACTTGAAGCAGACGTCAACTAATTATTTTCATTCTTTCAAATTTTTAGATTCGCAACTTGAGTAGTACCAGTCTTCTTGCAATACTGTTGGTCGTTTGGATTATAGACATCATTATCCTGTCAACTTGGACATCTATGGACCCATTTACGATAGAATTCACGAAAATTAACAAGACGGTAACTAATCATATATGCGAATAAAGGCTGATAGTTTCTAAAGAAACTGTTAGGGGCTGCGTCGGTGGGGGCAACGAAATAATTTTGATATATCAACAAAGTTGAAATGATAAATTGGCCACCGTAACGATTACAAAAGCTGACGTTTCGAGCGTTAGCCCTTCGTCGGAGCGAATAGAGGAATTGTGGGTTTTGTGCTTTTAAAGGCAGAAAATGGAGCTACGTTATTGGTGGGAACATGGCAACGAGAAAAACACGAATAAGTTAAATGTTTTTCTCGTTGCCATGTTCCCACCAATAACGTAGCTCCATTTTCTGCCTTTAAAAGCACACACGACCCACAATTGCTCTCAGTATTCGCTCCGACGAAGGGCTAACGCTCGAAACGTCAGCTTTTGTAATCGTTACGGTGGCCAATTTACCATTTCAATTTTGTTGATATATCCAAATTATAATCATATATGCGTCTGTCCTTCAATAGGTTATAAATAAGAACCAATCAAAATGCTTGTATCATTCAGCTCCCTCTATAAATCGTAGTGATCAAGACTATGTATGTCGTTACAGGATATATATAGTGACCCTGACCTCGTGGAGGAACTCTTAACCTATCGGTGCACTTCTCCCCATTCTGATACCTGGATGATGTCATTGTGCGGACTGAAAGGAATTCTGTTGATTTTCGGCGTGTTTTTGGCCTGGGAAACCAGAAACATGCATTATCCTTCGCTGAACGATTCCAAGAACATTGGCTTAGCAGTGTACAACGTGTTTATGTTCTCTTGCTTGGCGATTGTGGCTTGGTTTGTGGTTGATCCTCCCCTTACGACTCTGGTTCAAAGATCGATCGTCTTCGTGGCAACCACGTCGACAATTGCCCTACTCTTTGTCCCAAAGGTAAAGGTTTACTGGGCTCTCACCTTACCAACACGTGGTTCGAACTTTTAAGGAAATTTTATGAGGCATTTTCAACACGGTAGTCTAAAGATGCTTTCTGAAGAGAGTTTCCTCTGCCATTGCTCTATCTCTTAAGCCAATTACAACTCAGGAATTGCAAATAAATAAAATATCGTTCATCCTTGATGAAAAAGAGTAATTATGTCTTACTGCTTAATTTTAGATACCGATATTTGGTGGTAGAAAGTGTGTTGTCTCAACATTAAGTTGAGACAACACACATAACCGCCGCCTGGTTAGCTCAATTGGGAGAGCGCCGGACTGCTGTGCGGGAGGTCGAGAGTTCAATACTGGCCGGACCAACACTCAGGGTCTTAAAATTAACTGAGAAGAATATGCTTCCTTTCTCTAACATCAAGAAATGGTTAGATATTCTAGTCTTCTCGGATAGGGACGAATAAATGGAGGTCCCGTCTCCTGCAGGGTTAGGGGCATGAGACGTTAATTTCCCACGCACGAGATTACTGTGTGATGGATGTCCTCCCCTGGGGTGGGTTGGGTGGGTAACAGGACCCCCGTTGATACCAGTGTTTACTACCCTGAAGGGGCTATCCTGTATAAATATAGATGTCTGTCTGTCTGTCTGTCTAAGTCCTGCACTTTTTATTTTACAGATTCTTGCACAAAGGAAAACAGAATTCCCTTTGCCAAGCACTGAGCTGAAACGGCAAGAAAAATAAAAACAGGAACACGAGAAAGAGGAAATAGTTAACCAACAAATCTGAACATAATTTAAGCCCGTTCGTCCAGTTTGTAAACTTGAGATCCATGAAAACAACCCCATCAAGAGAAAGTTTTTTTCAAGTAATAAGAAAACCCCATTTAAGAGTAATTAAGCTTCATTTTCACCGCAGTCATCGCAGTGTCCGACATCCCGATCCTGCCTTTAAGTCTCACAGCCCCCTTATATGCCGCGACAACCCAACCTATATTGTAGGCCGACTAATGTTGTCACCTCCTACTGTCCCGATTTATGGCCAACTGGCTTTCTTGCCAATTTTCCTTCCGCTCGTGGATTACGGAGCAAAGTTCTTCATAACCGCCTCCCGGTTAGCTCAATGGATAGAGCGCTGGACTGTTGTGCGGGAGGTCGAGGGTTCGAGCCCCGGCCGGACCAACACTCAAGGTCTTAAAATAAATGAGAAGAATATGCCACCTTTCTATACCAGCAAGAAATGGTTAGATATTCTAGTCTTCTCGGATAGGGACGAATAAATGGAGGTCCCGTCTCCTACAGGGTTAGGGGTAGAAGACGTTAATTTCCCACGCACGAGATTACTGTGTGATGGATGTCCTCCCCTGGGGTGGGATGGGCGGGTTAGGATTGATTGTAAAGCGCTGTTGATCTGTCATTGTAAATAGCGCTCTATAAATTGTTGTTGTTGTTGTTGTTGTTGTTGTTGTAATAGAAACCGCAGGAAAGACACAGGATAATGTTGTGATTATTTCATGAAACAAAAGTTGTGTCGGCAAGGCCAAAATCAAGGTGCTGAACACGATATGTTGATTTTAATGAGAGATTATTCAGTCACTAGTGAGTAAAGGAGAGTTCTCTTTTTATAGTAACAAAAGTCTAGCTTAAGAATACAAAAATTAAATAGTCTCCATACAATAAATTTAAATAATTACAAAGACCTTTTCACTCGGTAACCACTGGAAGTTGTCTGTTACAAGTATAAGAAATTTCTTATATTCATTATTTTACCCGAAAGTTCTTCCCGGAACTTCCGTATCATACGAGAAAAAAAATTACCATCAAGAAAAACGATTTGACGCATGTCACTTCTCTCATTACAATGCGCTATCTTCGTATTTTTATCATTTATACCCTCCTTGGAAATTAAATATTTGCCGCCTCTACTTAACAAATATTCGCCGAAGGCGAGGTGAATATCGTCGAATAATCCCCGAGACGAAGTCGAGGGAATTATTCGACAATATTCAATGAACCTGAGGCGAAGAATTGTTTTAGTATAATTTCAGAGCTGAACAACAGAGAAATTTCTAAAATCATAACATTTTAGTAACATTTATTAACATTTTATATAAACCGCGCGAAGCGGTTTATATAGCGTCGTATAAGGAACCGCTCGACCAGTCAGATTGCTGGAAACTCTTTGATCAGCTCTGAAATTATACTAAAGTTAAATATTCAGCACGAGACTGTTTACTCAAAAACATATTTGCTTCTTACTTAAGAGGCGACCTTTACTCTAATGTGGTTCACATGTATGTCACGATTCTAAACCTGTCTAAACGCGTGAAACAATTTTATAGAAATATTTTAGTGTATCACTAAGCAAGCTTAAGGCTTGCACTTGATGGAAGTAATAGTTGTTTCCTTGGTTTTTAATAAAGAGTTTAAAAGTATAGGAGAAGCAACTGATTCAAAGTTATTGTTTTGACGTTTCCAAGTAACATGAACTATGGCTGGTGCCCCATGAGAGCGAGGAAAATTCATGTAGTAGTAAAAACGAATAAGCTATTAAAGAAAAGCAAATGAAAACTTCATTCAATTTTCTCCCATCCATACAACTGAAAAATACCATGGTTCATTTCCACATAAACACCTACAGAAAAAGAAGAACGATTGTATTTTACCGCTGACCCTCGCCATTGTCGTAATCCGTTCGAAAATGGGTTTCAATTACGTTTGTGCTATTTTTCTCATTTTTTTTTATCAGAAACGGAGACTATAGTTATTAAGGAGGTACATCACGTTAGTTCAGATCAATTTACTCGCCATAGATAGTGACCTTTAAATCGAATGAAATTAAGATCATCATTTGTTGGGGTACACAAACAAACACCAAAGATTTGGGAATAAACCGAAATAAAGAGGGAATGGTTAACAATGGAGAGGATCAGCGCAGACTGTAAATAAGGAAAATCACGAAGGTGTGTACATCGTGAAGTGATTCTTTTGAAGGTTTCAGTCAACTACAAGAGGTTCGAGGAAGTCCCTTTCCACTACGCGCTCCAATAAACTTTTACTTTGCGAGTTTTTAGACTTGCTAGTTTTGTCCCGCATCTCGCCGCAGCCAGAGAACCTGTCCCTCGACAAACACCTGAAGAAAGGAAGCAGCTGATCCAAAGATTTGATCTGATACATGGTCAGCAGCGGTTCTCCTGGCACACGCTGTAGCTCCTCAACATCAACTTGATCTCTTATCCTCTTTCGAAGCAGTTTTTCCAAACGAGCGATATGAGGTTTAAAGACTGGAACCTTTTCCTCTCCAGCGGTCATGTTATATGCTTCCCCTTCAAACGCCCAGCGATAGAGTTGAAACTGCGATAAATAATCACTAGGCAGAGCCTGGGACAGATCGAGAAGTTTACACACCGCAAGATACAAGCCAAGCCATTTTTCCTAAATGTAGTTCACATACCCGTTTGAACCGAGAAGTAACTCAGATATAACCATTCTCTGCTTGTGTGACTTGCCGTCAGAACCCAGTTCACTTTCCATTTGAAGCAACACATGCACGACTTCCGATACAATCGTCGGCCACAACGGTGTCAGATGCTGCGCCGACATGCGCAGAATAAGTACCCGGAAAAACAGAAAAATTTGCTCGTGTACGACTGGAGACTGAGGCAGTCTCAGGCTCTCGGCGAGCCGCTCCTGTATTTCTGGCAGAGCGTACTGGTACTGATCCACCTCGCTGCAGAAAATTGTAAACGACAGCTTCTTTAAAAGCTGAGCACGCTGCTCCATTTCCTGCAGCAAACACAACAAAAATTATATTTATATAAAAACGAACGAACAAAAAAATAATAATAATACTGGCAAGGTAAATACCTACAAAGCTTGTCTAAGATGCACATTGTTTTCACACGTGGCTCATTAGTTGCCATTTTCATAGAGTAAGGTCACATAAACTACGGATTACTCCATACCCGTCAGTAAAGAGCATTGGATCGCGAAATCCGGGAGCTCGGCATACTGCTTTGTCCTAAGCTCATCAAAAATGTTTCAAGATAACTTTCTTAATTAAAACACAACTTCGCCTGCTATAACCCCGTGACTTTCGGTTTTATCTAAAATTATGGAACTCCATAAGAACTCGAAGAGATAAGGAAGATCATTTATATTAAGCGCTGAAACTTGCTAGACAAAGGCAGCACAAAACTTATGTAAAAGTCACACTAGAGTCGGAGTGGCTAGGAAGCCAGACCCTAGCAAAATCTAAGTGTAATCGCCTTGACCGGCGCATTTTATGATAAACAATTCACTTAAAAGAGCCACTTAAGAAACCTTGGGCCTTTTCCTTTTTCGAATCCTGCAAATACGCCTTGACTTGAAGCTCGGTAAGCTAGGAAATTACAAGAGAATGATACATCATGATAGACTGAAACTGGCGAAGGGTACAGAAAATTCAAACTGAGTGCAACTGATTAACTTGAAAAAATTCAGCCTCTATCTTTCAAGACGCTCGCCGATAGTGTAGTGCCTTTGAGAGTCCCTGAAGATTTGATCAGAAAAGTCATATCAAGTAAAAGATCAAAGAAACTTAAGTACCTGTTCCCTGTTAGCAAAGATGTTAATAGAAGCACTTTGACTCAACCCGGCTACTCTTGTCATCAGCTCTTTGAATGACGTGTTGTCTTGCGTCATCAAGTTGTCAATAATCGTTCGCCAACTCCCAATACACGTGATATCCATCTGGAAGAAACTCGGGTCCAGTAATAGTTCCATAACTTCCTTTTTCCAGGCACGTCGAGTGTATTGGTACCCACTTAAGGAAGCCAAGAGGTTACAACAAGCGCGGAAGCTGGGTACATTGTGTGGACTTAAATGGAATGAAGCCATAACGAATAAAACTGAGTGACGAAAGTAAAGCGGGATTTTATTGGTTCTGCTTAATTTCGCCTTCTCAACGGTCTAAAAGACTTACGCCTCCCTCAGTCTAAATTCATCACCGGTAGAACTAAAACCTTTGAGTCAGTGGCGTTTTCTTATGGCTAGGGCAGTTCGCTTGTTTTACTTGAGCGTAGTAAACGAGTGGAATGGTCACGAAGCACAAATATTTCACAGTTATGAGAGTCTGTTGGTTTTTTTTTTAACCTCGCAGTGCATAATTTATTATAGCATTCTAGTCACTTGAAAGTAAATGACGTATGGAATTCTCAAAATATTTATTCAGCCACAATGCATGTTCACAAAAACAAAAGATTGTCTACGCTTCACGAGCTCCCGACATAAACTGTAGCCATCTATGCCCTGGTTTTTGCAACCAGTCTCCCCTAAATACTATGTTTTCAACTCTTAATACATCCATTTTGAAATCACTGGTGGTCTCTGTAATCTGATTGGCTCTAATTGGTGCAATTTATTCACGAATTGCACCATTTTTTGCTCTAAATGGCATCATTTTACGCTTGACTGAGTTTTTGACACATGATGTCAGTCTTTCTGTTTTGCATACAAAATAAGATGTAAAAGCGTTTCCGGTTCCACTTATTATTTAAAAACCGGCTCAGTACTGCATCAGTAAAATATTTGAATTGACCAAGTCCTGTATTTGGGTGATTTCAAAATGGATGTAATAAAGTGGTAATTGAACCTTGTGTCGTGCAATTTTGTTCTGAAATCATACTTGTGATTTCAAATCACGCCTATGATTTCAGCGCAAATTGCACTCCACTCAGTTCAATTACCACTATTTATCGACTCTTCGTGTTCTCATTTGCCCCTCAGAAGAAGGAAGCCCGGCACGTGATCCCTTGAAGCGAATCCAAACACTGACACTGGAATAAGCGAACTAGGACTGCCAAAGTTTTCGCAGAATGTCGGGTCTACAACCTACCTGTGATTTTTGAGAAACGGAGTTACGTTGTACATCACAGTCGTGAGAAAACTCGTCATCCGCTCCTTCTCGTCGCTTCCAAACACCATGTCCAAGACTGGGGCAAGAACCTCGGCCAATACGTAAAGGGCTTGGGTACTATAGCTGCCAGTATTGCTTGAATTAGTACCACTGGGCACAGGTGGAGGAGGTGCCGCAGGCTCAGCTTCAGAAGTTTCAGATTCCACGTTACTTGAATGGTCTGAAAGGACTTCTGGTTGTGTGATGACAGCCAGCGTCCTTCTAAACCAGGCGGCGTTTTCCAGTGATGATCCCGCCACCGTGTTGCACGCTTCAACAAGACGCTGCGTTATGTCCTGATGGAAAAGCAAAAAAGGAAGGCTTCAAACAAAATAAGAAAATAAATAAAAGCGATAGTCATGACAGTGTTAAATCGATGATGCCGCAAGAGTCTCGACTTACTTGACCGGCATCAAGTCGAAATAAGTTCCTGTTACCTGTAACTCCTTTCGGACCTTTTTGTCTTCTTGTAAAGGAATATTCTTGACGTAAGATCGAAGAATAATCAATAACAGAAAAAGAGCTGGAGGAAAATTGAGCTGAAGTCCTTCCTTCATGAGAGATAGCAAAGATGAACGTACAACAATTAGCTGGCTTTCTGATGCTTTCTGCAAATACTCGAACAAAAATTGTAGTATGTTGACTTCCAGGCCAGCCTGAGTAGGTGTGGTCTTGTCTTTGCTTGTGACAACTTGACGCACGATCTGTTTGACATTGTCAATCATTTCTTCCACAGACAACGCCTGCAAGATACCAGTAACATTCACTTTATCAGTTTGACTTTCGTACTCGCAAAAGCAAACCTTACAATTAAGGCTTCCCAAGAGAAAAGAATCCTACCTTGATGGCATAAACGATATCTACCACAATGATCTGATCTTCAGAGGCCAATGGAACTGCTCTGACAGACTTGACCCCAGATCCCTCTCGCCTACGCCTCTGGTACCAAACATCTGCAAGTGAGGCTAGAAACACGATGGTATGGTTCATGGTGATCGGAGTCAGCAATTGCAGAATCTGTTGTCGAACAGCCTGGGAGGAAAAAGAGCAATAAACACGTTTACATACACATTTACTGTCTAGATTAACGACGATGTCGATTTGTGTCAATGTAACAAACGATCTGGACAAATAATGAGGGGAGGACCCCTCAATGGCTATTTGAAAGACTGTAGGGAGTTGAAGTTGGCTGATTTGTAAATAATTTTTGTAATGAAATGACGGCAGTGATTCAGCTCTCTGGAGTTACCGCACCTACCTTTGGACTTCCCATCAAGTTGAGCGACCATTCAGATGGTAGCCGCTGGCCGGTTGAATCAGCTCTCTGCGTGCTCCAGATACTCCACACTGTAAACAGAGAGGACAGAATCTTGGGAAGGACACTCAGAAGTCCTTCACGTGCGTCTAGAATGTGCTTTGGGACCTCCACACTCGGTACATCACTAATGGGCGCTGACTGGACCGAAAACGCGTGCAGCAGGTTGGTAAATATTTGACCCGAGCCCGAACTGTATTGGCTGGAGTCATGTTGACATTAAGTACAAGCGCAGCCTAGTTAACACCATGGTGGCTCGCGCTTATCGATTATCTTCTAATTGGTCTTTCTTCTCCGAGGAATGTGACCGCCTTAGAGGGGTTTTTCATAACTTGAAATACCCAAAGCCACTGGTTGAAACTACAATCAAGCGGTTCGTTGAGAGAAGGATTTCATCTGCAGAACCCTGTCCATCACCAGACGTACCATCGGAGACTGTGAGATTAGTGTTACCCTTCAAGGACCAGTCGTCAGCTAATCATGTTAAACAACAACTGAACAGTCTAAGCTCGAAGTTAAGCGTGACTGTCCAACCAGTGTTCGTTAGCCCTAAGCTCGATCAACAGCTTAAGCAACACGAAATTAAGCCCCCTATTGTTAACCAACAATGTGTCGTTTATGAATTTAAATGTAACCTGTGTGATGCAGGGTATGTGGGCTATACTCGTGGTCACTTACACGAGCGCGTAGAAGGGCACACAAGGAAATCATCTTCTATCTACAAACACTACCACCTCCAGCACAATAGTGAAATGCCTGAACGCTTGATCGAGCAATTCAACGTCATCACGAAATGTAACGGCAAATTTGATTGCCTTGTTAATGAAATGTTGTATATTCGCATGCGTAAGCCAACACTGAACGTGCAAACGGATTCCATCCGCGCCAAGGTGTTTGTTTAAGCCGTTCAGTCTAATTTATGCTATTCTTGTACCTTTCCTTATTTGCATGTTTTTAAACTAGTCTCTTGATAATGGAGTCACGATGACCCCGAAACGTCGAGTAATAAATCTTTCCTGGTTTTTTCTATGCCTTTGCTTTAGCAAATCCCTGCTGATCAAATTTTAATCAAGTGCACAAATCACTTGTCATAACGTATCCTATTAAAGAGTACTAAGGTTATGTAAAGCAAAAGTGGTGAAAGTACCTTAAACAAAAACGAAGGTTTAAAAGTTCCAAACATCGATGCTACAAGTGAGTGGGTCAAGCGCACACAATGATGGGAGTTATTGGGTGAAAAACTAAGATCAAAAATATTTTTTCAAAGCAACACTAAGATTACTCGTTTTAAACTCTTAGACTAAAATCTGGCTGCTCTCTATCGGTTTCACCTTGGCATTTGGTGGAATTTTCGTCAAAACCTGGAGAGTTTACAAGATATTTACAAACAACCAGATGAGAAAAGAGGTGAGGAAATAGCTACAGGACAACACAGCTAGCTCATCATCATTGTCGTAGCTGTGTCACCAGTCGAGACAATTTTCAAATAGTTGTCGAAAGGTGACCCAGGATTGCCTTTGTTTTGCGTTAGCACGTCGGGGATTGGTTTAGAAAATTCGCGTTATTCTCTCAAGTACTCATTTGCAAAACTTAGCCAATCACGACTTGCATTGATAAAGGGTCGATTTGCAAGCTTTTGCCTGTCTTCTGTTCTGTCTTGTCTTGAAGAACTGAGGTCCTTATTGCTCCTGGTCCTTATTGTTCCTGGTCCTTATTGCTCCTGGTCCTTATTGTTCCTGGTCCTTATTGCTCCTGGTCCTTATTGCTCCTGGTCCTTATTGTTCCGGGTCCTTATTGCTCCTGGTCCTTATTGCTCCTGGTCCTTATTGTTCCTGGTCCTTATTGCTCCTGGTCCTTATTGCTCCTGGTCCTTATTGTTCCTGTTCCTTATTGCTCCTGGTCCTTATTGCTCCTGGTCCTTATTGTTCCTGGTCCTTATTGCTCCTGGTCCTTATTGTTCCTGGTCCTTATTGCTCCTGGTCCTTATTGCTCCTGGTTCTTATTGCTCCTGGTTCTTATTACTCCTGGTCCTTATTGCTCCTGCTCCTTATTGCTCCTGGTCCTTATTGCTCCTGGTCCTTATTGTTCCTGGTCCTTATTGCTCCTGGTCCTTATTGCTCCTGGTTCTTATTGCTCCTGGTTCTTATTGCTCCTGGTCCTTATTGCTCCTGGTCCTTATTGCTCCTGGTCCTTATTGCTCCTCCTTATTGTTCCTGGTCCTTATTGTTCCTGGTCCTTATTGCTCCTGGTGCTTACGGCTCCTGGTTCTTATTGCTCCTGGTTCTTATTGTTCCTGGTCCTTATTGCTCCTGGTCCTTATTGCTCCTGTTCCTTATTGTTCCTGGTCCTTATTGTTCCTGGTCCTTATTGCTCGTGGTCCTTACGGCTCCTGGTTCTTATTGCTCCTGGTCCTTATTGCTCCTGGTTCTTATTGCTCCTGGTCCTTATTGCTGCTGGTTCTTATTGCTCCTGGTCCTTATTGCTCCTGGTCCTTATTGCTCCTGGTCCTTATTGCTCCTGGTCCTTACGGCTCCTGGTTCTTATTGCTCCTGGTCCTTATTGTTCCTGGTCCTTACGGCTCCTGGTTCTTATTGCTCCTGGTTCTTGTTGTTCCTGGTCCTTATTGCTCCTGGTTCTTATTGCTCCTGGTCCTTATTGCTCCTTGTCATTATTTCTTACGCTTCCATTAGATGTTGTGACTAATTTGAGCTTCAAGGTTATCGTGCATCATCGCCCTCAAAGTTTAACTGAATATTTTTTAACGGGATACCGTTTATTTTTCTCATCAGCTTGGAAACCTAAGTAGCACGAGTCTCCTATTAAGGCTATGTGCTGCGTTGTTTGTAGACTTCATTTTTTTGTCAACTTGGACAGCTATTGACCCAATGACCATGGAAACCGAGAATATCGTTGATAAGGTAAACGTTAACGGCCAGGCTCTGTTTTCTTTTTTTGATTTTTTTTTTGCTTACACTGCAAGATTACCGTTATGATAAACAAGTCTCGCGTTTACAGAACAACATTTATTAGTAATCAAGTTAGAGATCTCGCAATTGCTGATCGACGTAAAACGTCTTCACTGTGGGTCAGTGGTATATCTACAGCTCCAAATTAAAATTGTTTTCATCTTTTAACACTTACCAGACGACCTCTGTTTTCCCTAATGAAGGTCCCAGATGATGACACTGACTTACAGGAGCAGCTTGTGATCCACCAGTGCACCTCTTATTACTACATGACCTAGTTGATTTCAATGCGCGCACTGAAAGGAATTCTGTTGATTTTCGGCGTGTTTTTGGCCTGGGAAACAAGAAATGTGCATTATCCTTTGCTTAACGATTCCAAGAACATTGGCTTAGCAGTGTATAACGTGTTTATGTTTTCTTGCCTGGCTATTGTGGCCGAGTTCGTGGTTTACCCTCCCGTTAAGACATTAGTTCAAAGGTCTATCGTGTTCATGGCAACCACGTCGACAATTGCTCTGCTGTTTGTCCCGAAGGTTGGAAACAATTCAATTATAATCATATCACAATTTTTGTAGGTTTCACTCCTCCGAGACGTCAACTTAAGTGATAACAAGACTGATTATTAAATGATCCAGTTACCGTTGATTTGGTCCGCCTTAGAGATCAGTTTTCATTTGAGTGTCGAAAAAATCAAAACAAAAGTCTGATTGCAATTACCAATCAGAACAAAAGTTCAATTATAATTAACCAATGAGAACGCAAAACAACAAAATTGGGAATCAGATTTCATTTATTATAAAGCTTGAACGCCGGAAACTGCAACGACATGTGATATCGGTCATTGCTGAGCGGTGCCAAGCTGGAAATAAAAAAAAAACTTCGCAGTTAAAAATGTATCATGGGTCACTGGGATAGATTCTCTCCCTTGAATTTCTCTTTAAAAGATAGAAACCTTCATTTATTCATTTATGATATTTTATTTGACAGGTACTTTACCTAAGGAAAAATAACGAAGTTTCCACTGCCGCTGTCGTGGAGACAAACAATGTGGTATCAAAAATTCATGGAGCGACGAATACAACGAACCCCTTAGAAAGACCTCATACTTAAAAATTTGTGTTAACTAAAGTTACGGCAATTACCGGAGGTAGAGAATTTATCGAAACAAACCGGATCCCTGCAGGATCAAAGGCGAGTCGGGATGAAATGAGCCGGAAACTTAGAAGGCCACTGCAGATCATTATCAACCTGTAACAAGCTATTGGTCGAGTGTTTAAGACGTTGGGGATGTTGGCTGGGGCCCGTTTCTCGAAAGTTCCCGTAACTTAACGGGCCCGAAGCCATATTTTGAAATCAAAAGTTAATCAATAGAGAAGCAAGCTCTGACACCCTGACCAGTCCATTTTTTTCTTTGGCTGCTTGTTTTATCGTACAATTCTCAAAACGTTTCAGTAAACCCCTACCTTGAATGAATTCACAGAACAGCTTTACGGGCCTGTTAAGTTACCATCGCGAGGAGCTTCGAGAAACGGGCCGCTGGTTGGGGTTTCCAGATCAGTTTTAATAAAACCGGAGGAATGAAACTGCAAAGTCCCACCAATAAAATCAAGTAGTATTGAATGTTGAATGAACTATCTGTCAACCATCCAGATCGACAGTACGATTTAGTTCCAGGTTAAATCATAGCCGCATGAGAGGCTATGCCCATCGCAGCTAAGTTTCTAAACTAAGGGAAAAGTGCGGCCGTTTGTCACAAGGGATTGTGAAACCATAGGCTTTAAGACAATAGTGATAAAGCAGTCCAGTTTGCTCATGCACGTGACGGATTAAACTGTGAAAGAGGGAATGTTCTCAGTTTACAAAATCAAGGGAAATCGCCATTGATAAAAGACGCTTAACACACAAGACGACACCTGGCTAAGATATGCACATATAGTTGCTATGGCAACTTTAGACACTCGTGCAGTCATATCGATGTGTTTGCTTACAAAGTCGTCAAGAGATTGATAACCTCCTACCTAAAATAAATAGACCGCCTGAATGTAATTCGTTACTGTAATGGAGGAAAAAAAATTCATTGAGGAACCCACTCTGTTGCTTAAATATGTTGTTTAATTTTGTAAAAATGTGACAGTTGCATCCCTTTTAAATGCATTTAATCGGCTATTCGAATGTTGTGGATCTTCACGAGTTCTTAGACTAAAATTGTTTTTCCATTGAGTTGAGGCATACAAGTGCAATGCATTAAAAGTGGCGAATCCTGTTAGGCGTTGAAACGTACTTTTCTCTACATTTAGATCAATGCGAATGAAGACATGGTCAGATCTGCCAAAGAATCAAGAAAACCGCAACGAAGTAGTTTATTTGTCTAAAATTGTCATTTAAAAGTAAAGCTTGTCAACCAGAGAGCAGGTGGTTCTTGTGTGCCGCCCAAATAAGGACGTGAATTCAAAAGATCGAGGAATTAAGGGTTGTCTGTAGTCCTTGCAAAACTGGCAACTTAAGGCTGAAGTAAACTGTGCTAGCAGCCCATCTGCTGAAGCCAAGTGGGACACAAGTCGATATATTTATTTATATGCCAACACTGCTTGGGAGCTCAGGGTGTTTCTGACGTATTCAGAAAATGCACTAAAACTGACTGCCGCTGACAACATTCTCCAAGGTAATGTTAACAGTTATCGTTTTCTTTTCTTTTAACACTGGCTTCTAGTTGGCTATGAAACATCTGACTATAAATTGCGACATAAAGCTGTGTGGAGCTGATCCAGATCCGGTTACCTAGCATTATAGAGTTAATCAAAATACATTATCAAAGAGGAAAAGTGCTGCTTTCTCAAACTTATGGGCGTAGAGCGAAAGCCAGGGCCGACGGAGCTAACGACCAGTTATTATAATATTTCTCTGTTGCTTTCGCCTAATAGAACAAATTAGAGTGTGTTGCAATCTTACGTCAGCGGAGCTAAACGATAAAGTAACCAACGTGACGCTGAAAAATAGGTTTAAGTTCTGTGCATGTGCCATGACGTAAAGCAGCATAAGTATCGTACGATCATAGCTATACCACTACAACGGAAAACAAAATAGCCAAAATTTTTAGTAACCTCTCTGAACGAAGGAAGCTTTTCGCAGACCCCTGACAAAAATTAAAGATCAGTCAATGAGGCATTATATTACCAACAGGGACATTGGTGATGGAAGGGATCGATTAACTGGGAAACAGGATCGGTGGGAACCGCCAAAAGTCGTTGTAAATTAGTTACCTCAAGTCTCAACTTAAAAAAAAACGTACATGTTAGCTAACGAATTGTATTGTATTTATATACTAACTTCAAAAGATAGAAGGTGGTTGGGTTAGCGTTGATGTAAGAAATCAAAATTTTTCCTTCAATGCTCTCAATTTAGCCACTGAAATTAATCTTATGGCCATAAAATTCAATTGTTTGCAACTCTCACTAGAAGGTTGTCAAAAATTGTTGTTATATTCCTGACCCATAACTAAAAGCCGAGATGGATTTTATGGCTAAGAAGAAAAGTCCGTTTAAAAAGTTGTCAACTACTTCAAGCTTTTTTTTTCATTACCTCAGGAAAACATATGTGAGCTAAATGGGCTCACTGGGTTTCTTGACAAATTACCAGATCATCTTGTAGACTATCGATCACAACAGCAAGCTTCTTTTTAGCGGGTAAAGTCGTCGAATTCGTATCCTTGTATTCGGTACAGTTTTCCTTTGACATGTGAAGGTTTATTTACGACATTTACTTGAACCTAGACGTATTTGCCGAGTAACATTTGCATTTAGCATTTTAATTATAACTTACGGCAAACATGTAATACTCCACTGTTTGGCTGAAATAATTGTCATAAAAAATCATGGAAAAAAAAATTAAAACTTCATCTGAGATCCGTTTGATTAATCGTTGTATTTTTGCTCATCAGATATTCCTCGGTCTGCCTCAGTTACAATTACAAAGTTTCTAGCTCTTAAACTGATGTGTTTGTTTTGTCTATAAAATTGCGGTTAAATTAAGTGTCATCATTTCGCTTTGAAGCAAACCTTTAAGCGACAAAAGGTTTAAAGTGGTATAATGTTGTTGTGAAACATAATGGAACAGTTTCCATTTACAGCGGCGATCGAAAATTATAGTTTTTCATCTACCAAGGATAACGTTTTGAATTCAAACAAAAGATTTAATTAAAAGCTGTCGGACGAGAAAAAAGCGACTTCATTAAGACGACAGCGGTTGGTTTTGTTTCCAGCGACATATGCTCCCATTTAAGAGCACGATACCTCTATCTCGTATTAATGAAAAAAACTTTCAAAAAGGAAGTTTTAAAATGCTCATCTTTATTTATCTATCAAGCAAATAAAACTTCCTCCTTTGGGGAACTTTAGATCTATTCAAGAGAGAAAAACTTATTACGACTTTTGTGCTAATATCTTAGTTTTGCTCTCACCTGCATGAAGCTAAATTAGTCTCGCACATTCATTGATCACGTTGAAAGTGATCGCAGCGGCTCGGTAAAAGTTTTCAGAGGATAAGAACCTTCTTCCAGGTACTTTAAATTTTTCACCGACCACACATCACTGAACTCTAAAAAGATTTCTAAAAAGGAACTGGAATACCTCCCCGCCGCACATTTTAACATAAAATGCCATGAATTAATGTCGGAAAGTTGTTATTTTATGAGTTTTTGTTCCCCAATTTGTAAGTGATTGTCTCCTCACTGGAAGGGGTTAGATAACTAAATCAATTTATTGTCACTGAATTCGCTAAGTCTAAAAACAAAAAAATTTTGTATGAAGTAACTATGGCAACTGGAACACATGTCTAGTTTGATTACATAACGAGCGTCACGCCGTTAGCAACCAAAAAAAGTCTAGGTATCCAGCAGAGAATCCGTACTTTTAGTCCGCATTCTCTGCTGGATACCAGTGGCTTGCTTGGGTAAAATTTTTGATCGTATTTCGCTCCTAATCTGATAGAGGCGTCAACTTTTACGCAATCATGTCATCATCCTATGGCGTGAAAAGGTAATTAAAGAAGCCGTATCCGAAAAAAGTGTACATGGCCGGCGCTTAAAAATAGTGACAAGACAAAGCGCTCGCCCGGAGTGTGTTGCGGCAGTTACAGTCACGTCGAAGAAACATTTCTTAGTCAATGCTTGCGGATTTAGTTAACTTCATTAATACTGACATAGGCTGCGACGCTTATTTACTACGACATTTAACTGGCGGCCTGAGTGTTTTGTTTTCTAATCAATTTTACCAGATTTTTGTTTTCGGATCGGAAACAAAGTAAATTCCAGAACCGACGACTTTTTTTCCGCTGTGTTCGGAATCTTTGACAGCTGACGCTTGGTGCTGTAATTTTTGAGCATCCGGTTACCAGTTATTGGGAATAAACTCGGCGTATTACAACCTATAATTTCCTTTGCTGTTTAACGCAGAGTCCACAATACATGGCGGCTTTTTCTCACTGATATTTTATGTCGCATTTATAGTTTACACACTG
The DNA here is from genome assembly GCF_964205215.1 of Stylophora pistillata. NCBI lineage: Eukaryota > Metazoa > Cnidaria > Anthozoa > Scleractinia > Pocilloporidae > Stylophora > Stylophora pistillata. Next base: position 31,662,291 of record NC_142526.1, read on the forward strand.
TTCCAGTTTTTTTAAACGATATTCATGCAGTACACATAAGATTCTTTGTCACTGGCCTTCATATGACCTATATTGGTGCCGGAATCCTCTAGATAGTTGCGAGAGATTACAGACATTATTGGTACGATGTGATTAACGCACTGGTGTTGAAAATCTCTTTGCGCTACCTCCTCCGCAACGATGATTAAAATCGTGAATAAACAGAGACCGGGGGTAATAATAATTGTTTTCAAATCAAGATAGATGTTGAACAAGCTGACAAAGCTTTTAAACAGACAAAGACCAACTTTCGTTTAATGACACGTTACGAACAAGTTTAAACTCCCTTGAACTTTAACAGGGTTCGTACTGTCTTGCAAGTCTGTTAATTTCAGGGCAAGTCCCCCAATGAATTTAACCAATCCTTAGAAAGTCCTTGAATTTTTATATTCTAAAAGCTTCTTGAGAGGGGTGGGACGTTGACTTTTTCCGAAAAACCAACTTTAAATACTGAGTCAAGCGCTGTGCGCTAGAGTGGTTTGGAAATTAACATAGAGCACGGTAGATCCAGTTATGCGTTATTGACCAAGCAGGAAAACTCAAACCTGAGCCAAGCGATAAGAGCCAAGCGAGAGCTTGCCTGCAGGTTGCACAAAGACAAAATGGCTGCAACGCTGGCCACCGCAGAAAACGAAAAATAAGCAAGGGTTAATAGCCAATCAGCTCACAGAATTCGCTGCATCTTGCACCGCTTGCGAAGCCAGCCATATAAAAAGGAAAGATAATACATCGGCGTAATATAACTCTTAAAGCAAGAATCTCTCCCAACATATTCATCTAAGGTAGTAAAAGTTTAAAATGTTATGAAAGCTGAAAAAGAAAGGGTTCCGGTGTCGCGCTTATTCAGAGTTACAAGTTTGAATGGCCAAGGGGTGGGCACTTATTCAAGGAAATACGGTATATCGATCACTTGAGGCTGTGCGCGTTACTTCGTGTTGTTTCATACTTTATATTATCTCATATTACCCAGTTTGTCAGGAAATCAATCGTCGTTGTGTGTTTACGTCCTACAAAAACGTCGCATCAGAGATTTCACGATCTAGCTTCGCAAAGAAATGTACCAGCAGTGTTTTGCCTTGTGTTATTTATTGAGTTTTTTTGGCAGCATTTTTTGTTTTGATGTTCTCTTCCCGTCGCGGTTTGCAGGGCGACTTTTAACAGTAAATGAAGCTGTTTTTCAAATTTTTGTCTCAAACGACTGTTTATTCCTGTCGCTCTGCTGTAGATATAGGTGAAGAGCTCAAATAACAGAAAAGTTTGCGTCACAAGAATTTCTTCACATTATATATGCCAGAAAACCTCAGGCATTACTCTGAATGCCAGAACTTCAGCCTGGGTGAACCAGAAAGGATAGACAATACTTCCCTATATTAACCATCAATGAAAAGCTAAGTAAGGCGCTCAGGCATTAAACTGAATGCAAGGACTTCAGCCAGGGCGAACCAGTAAGGCCGATAGACAACACTTCCCTAGATTAACCTGTGAATGTCAAAGAAAATAAGAATGTTAGGTATCCCAGAAGCACTAAGGGATTACTGTGAATAGCAGAACTTCCGTTCAGCCTGGGTGAACCAGAAAAGATAAACAACACTTCCCCGTATTGACCATGAATGAAAAACTTAAAGTATGTTGTATATCCCAGAAGCGCTCAGGCATTACACTGAATGCCAGGACTTCAGCCTGGGTGAACCAGAAAGGATAGACAATACTTCCCTATATTAACCATCAATGAAAAGCTGAGTAAGTCAAATATCTCAGAGGCGCTCAGGCATTAAACTGAATGCCAGGACTTCAGCCTGGGTGAACCAGTAAGGCCGATAGACAACACTTCCCTTGATTAACCTGTGAATGTCAAAGAAAATAAGAATGTTAGGTATCCCAGAAGCACTAAGGGATTACTGTGAATAGCAGAACTTCCATTCAGCCTGGGTGAACCAGAAAAGATAAACAACACTTCCCCGTATTGACCATGAATGAAAAAACTTAAAGTATGTTGTATATCCCAGAAGCGCTCAGGCATTACACTGAATGCCAGGACTTCAGCCTGGGTGAACCAGAAAGGATAGACAACACTTTCCTATATTGACCATGAATGAAAAGCTATGTATGTTGTATATCCCAGAAGCGCTCAGGCATTACACTGAATGCCAGGACTTCAATATGGGTGGACCAGAAAGGATAGACAACACTTCCCTATATTGACAATGAATGAAAACCTAAGTATGTTATATATCCCAGAAGCGCTCAGGCATTACTCTGAATGCCAGGACTTCAGCCTGGGTGAACCAGAAAGGATAGACAACACTTCCCTATATTGACCATGAATAAAAAGCTCAGTATGTTGTATATCCCAGAGGTGCTCAGGCATTACACTGAATGCCAGGACTTCAGCCTGGGTGAACCAGAAAGGAGAGACAACACTTCCCTATATTGACCATGAATGAAAAGCTATGTGAAACTTTGTTATATATCCCAGAAGTGCTCAGGCATTACAGTCAATGCCAGGACTTCAGTCTGGGTGAACCAGAAAGGATAGACAACACTTCCCTATATTGACCATGAATGAAAAGCTATGTAAGTTATATATTCCAGAAGCGCTCAAGCATTACAATGAATGCCAGCACTTCAGCCTGGGTGGACCAGAAAGGATACACAACACTTCCCTCTATTGACCATGAATGAAAAGCTATGTATGTTGTATATCCCAGAAGCACTCAGGCATTACACTGAATGCCAGGACTTCAATATGGGTGGACCAGAAAGGATAGACAACACTTCCCTATATTGACAATGAATGAAAACCTAAGTATGTTATATATCCCAGAAGTGCTCAGGCATTACTCTGAATGCCAGGACTTCAGCCTGGGTGAACCAGAAAGGATAGACAACACTTCCCTATATTGACCATGAATGAAAAGCTAAGTATGTTATATATCCCAGAAGCGCTCAGGCATTACACTGAATGCCAGGACTTCAGCCTGGGTGAACCAGAAAGGATAGACAACACTTCCCTATATTGACCATGAATGAAAAGCTAGGTATGTTATGTATCCCAGAAGCGCTCAGGCATTACACTGAATGCGAGGACTTCAGCCTGGGTGAACCAGAAAGGATAGACAACACTTCCCAATATTGACCATGAATGAAAAGCTAAGTATGTTATAAATCCCAGAAGTGCTCTAGTATTACTCTGAATGCCTGGACTTCAGCCTGTGTGAACCAGAAAGGATAGACAACACTTCCCTATATTGACCATGAATGAAAAGCTAGGTATGTTATATATCCCAGAATTGCTCAGGCATTACTCTGAATGAAGGACTTCAGCCTGGGTGAACCAGAAAGGAAAGACATAATTTCCCTCTATTAACAGTGAATGAAAAACTAAGTTTGTTATATCCCAGAAGCTCTTGGGCATTACGCCGAATGCCATATAAATCTTAGAAAAATGACAAATAAATATATATCTCGGAAGTGACCAGGCAACACTAAACAAAATAATATTGTTACAGGATAAGACTTCAAGAAAATAGATTTTTTTTAAATGATACAATGTTGACTATGCCTTACTTCAATGGGTGCACAGAATTTAAAAATTAAAATGTCATACACTGCAGGCAGAGCACATAAATTAACATCACATGGCTCCTCTTCAAGGAGAAAGAGCAAGTCACCTCTTAACCCCTTCCATCTGAAACAGACAGAAAAAAAAACAGTGAATAAAGTTTCCACCTTTATAATCCAAGCTTACCATATTTTTGCTGGTAACTGGGTAAAAGTGAAGAACAGCTCCCCTAAAAGTCTGTCGGCCAACTGTCGGCCAACTGTCGGCCGGCAGTATGCCAACTGTCCATCAAACTAAGTATCCCAAGTGAGATTTAAAGACATGTATTCCAATAGAAAGTGAAATACCATACTGCAAGCTGGAACTTTTTATGCATGTCAATGCAGAAATGCAGAGTTGTACCTACCCCCCAATATTTGCTTTGCTCTTTAGGAAACACTCAGCAAAGGCTTCCCCAAAAGGAACATCAGGAGAGGCACATTCCTACAAATAAATTGCATGTATCACTCAGTAATGAATTAACTGAGCTAAAGTCATATAATGTTCACTACTAATGGTAGATATATAATCACTGTTCACCACAGATAAAATATGTTCACTTTTGTGGACACCTTTTGTCTGCCTTTCTGTAAAGTCAAGAAAGCCAAGAAAGCTCTCACTAATTGATTATAAATAAATTGCATAACAAATACCAGTAGGCTGAATATGTTTTGTGTTATTGTATAATTCCACTATGATGCATGTCATTCAGCATTGCAGGTATAACCTACCTTAATAACTTTGCAGAATACACCGCACTCTGTGTCCAATCCTTGCTTGCAAAGTTCATTGATATATTTTTTGGCATCACCAGCTCTTTGCTTGAGCAGCATTATCAGTGTTTTGTAATCAAGAGTAACTGTCATGAAAAAAGACAAGATAACAAGAAGTTGAAGTTAAAATAGCTACACCAAAGATCTCAAATGTTATACTTTCCCAGATATTTTCTAACACTGCCAAGCATAAAATGGATTCAATAATTACTATCACGTAGCTAGACATGTAACATAAAAACATTCCAAATTAAAAAATAATAAGATAAAAAAAAATATAAAGAGTCAAGATTGGCACACTCAAATAACCTGGAAATTTAACTTTAAAGCATCTTCCATTAACTACTATTCCAGTTTTCTCGATGGCATCCCTCTGGCGATTTAAATCTTTTATCGTAGAAAAATAGAAATGAAATAAATTATAATACTGTCAAGACCCTATCAAGGAAACAAACCCGAAATTTCTCCCAAAGTAGCCATAAAAAGTGATCATAGCTAGAAGACTTAGAGGCTCAGCGTAAAATCAAACTCAGCCAATTATGTGATTTTCCTGCCAAGCAGAGATGAGTTCTGATACACCGTGAAACCAGCATTCACAACAAAACATAAGACAGCAAACTCACTTTTTCCAATCTTAATAAAAATATAAACGTTATGACTTACCCCGGTTCGTCTTAGCTTGAAAATGCTAAGTAACGTTTGCCAAGCTTTTCTTGATCCAGGATCAAGAATTTATTTTATCGATCAACCAAAGATATCTCACCACTTCTCCTTCTTCAAATTTCTGCCGGAAGATGGTAGAAACAACCCCAAATAGAGAGGCGATGGCCACTTTGTTGTTCTGAACATATCGGTCATCCAAGCTTCCGCCATTTTTTAAAGCTGGACCGTACAAAACGCTTGGAAAATGTGCCACCAACAGGCTACTTCAAAAAACTTGCTGACTCTTATGCCACATTTCTTGAAATTTAAGATAAACCATTCCCTTGACTCATCTGGAGGAGCATGAAGCAATTCAACCCTTCGAAGTTTCAAGGGATCCATAACTGCACTCGACCGCGGGAAACTAAACATTCCCGCTTTTGCTCACGCATATTAATATGAAATCCAATCTCCAACTGTCAATAGGCCGATCCAGCCCCTAATAAACAAAAGGCTTCATTGTACCCAGCAGGAACAGAGATTGTACAAATTCAAGCAACTACTCAGATTACTGCGAGCAATTATCGAAAAAGGCTGTTAAGGCGATGATGGAAACTTATCCGGTTTATGACGTCACTCCATAGCAACCAGCCTTTTCGAATATTTGAACTTCCGTTTACCTGTGGCTCGTGATGGAATTTGACAGTTACGCACACATTAGAGACCTTCGCCCCACACTGTGCGAGCTTATTTCGATTTTCGTAGGAGGACGCCTTTTGCTGACTTGCTAATCCTCATAGCCAGATTGAATCATAGAGCCTTACTCATGTGAGCGCAAAGTGTCTTTCTTTGAATAATAATCCTGACTATAGTTCGATCCCGAACTTTTCAGTGCATAGCGGGCCTAACGATACTGATCTGCCTGTTGACTCTATAACATTTTAATTGTTGATTTTTACTCGCAGATACGGTAACAGAACATGGCAATGGCAAACCTGTTCCAACTTCTCATTTGCTTACTTTGCTATATTTCATTGACGATATCGAACAAAACTGATCATGGCAACTCCAAGACCAAGACGGACCTTTACATCGGTGGCCTGTTTGGTGTTAACGTCAAAAATGGCAGTTGGAGCACAGCTGGGGTCATTCCAGCTTTGGAGATGGCATTAGAACATGTGAACGGCGATCCTAAAACTTTAATGAACTATCAGTTGAAATATGTGTGGAATGATTCCAGGGTATGTTCACAGTGTAGGATAAGGGCTAGAAATGTTTTTTTCTATTTTTTTTCCATGAAACGTAAACAATTCGTTTTCAGTTTCAGTTAATGCGGCTGAAGAAAATTCGGAAAACACCCCACAAAAAAAAATTAAAGAAAGGAGCAAAATAGAAGCGTTTCATCTCTATTGTGTAACGCTTTTTGTGACGAGGACTGCAGCACTTTGAAAAAATCAACGGTCTATGCAATTTGTAACACCTAGATGCAAATTCCAAACAAGATGCTTTCTAGGAACGGGGAGCCTATTTCTTCTTTTGAGAAACAACAGAATAAGCAAAACAAAGCTTTGATGTTTATTTGAAAAAAATCAAGAGGCCTGGAAAATGAACTGATTGTCAGTAGATCCTCCCCGGCTAGAACATCAGGCCAAGCAATCGTCTCAAAAATTTAGGACGAGATCATTCGCTTGAAGGGACTGAGCATTCACGTCGACAAAAAATGTTGAGAGACTAGCTTTTAGACCACTGTTTTTGCGACGAGGCTTTAATTAAGAGGATGATGTACTATCGCAGTGCTAACAATGAAACAGAAGAGGCGTCAGCATTTTGTAATAACTTACGCAGTTTGTAATAACTATTGCAGCGGTTCAGTACCACACATTTAGTAATAAGGGCTGCAGCATTTTGAAAAATCATCATCAACACCTTGACGCAAATTGTAATAATATCAACTTTGTCACAAAAGCATGTGAACAAATAGGGAAAACGATACGTGCTCAGGAGAACGTGATGTGGCGTTACATTTATGGTATTTTTAAAATGAGTGACAGGGATCAAATGTCAAGTACTTTTAACTCGTTCGAGATTTTGCCATGTGAAGATCGAGTATTCGCTAAGGAGGTTTTGTCCTTAGTCAGAATAAAGTAAAACTTTGAGTTTAACCGCAGATTTATTGAGTCGTTCTTAACAAAATGATATTATCGAATTAGCCGTCATCATTACAACATGTGTTGTTATTGCAAAATGTCGCAGATCACATGAGCTTTCGCCACATTTTTGTAGGAGGAAGCTTTTTCTTCCTTAAGAAATGGAATGTTATAGGAAATATTTCATTCAATTCATAAGTTAGTTGAACTTAGAAATTTGAACTTTTTTTTCAAGTGTGAAAGTGGAGCTGGGATTCGAGCCATGCTGGAATTGATTAACACACCGCCCCACAAGATTGTTTTCTTGGGTCCCGGTTGTTCGGTTGCAACCAAGCCTATTGCAGAAGCCGCGCTTTATTGGCAAGCAGTGCAGGTAACGTAAAGTCATTCACATACTGATGGTGCATTTTTTAGCACAGCTAAGAGCCAAATATTCTTCTCTATGTTAATGTAGAGGTACCTCTATTGCTTAGAGAAAATTACACAATAACAACTTTATCATATGTGTTGCTATAATTGTTGTTGTCGTCACTATTATTACCATCACTATTGTTGATGTCAGGTTATTATCATTATTGCTATTGTTCCAAGAGTTATATTTGCGCGCCGGTGTTTACTTAAACTATTGTAACGGTACTTATTTCCGGCAAATATTGTGGTTCGATTTACACAGGCAGTGTATCGTTCATGTAACGCTCGATAAAAGAAAGTCATCAGATACATAAAAAAAAGAACCGATAATGAGACGAGTCATGCCGAAACATGTGTCTAGAAGGTTTTCTCGTAAATTTTGAAATCTATTTCGATTAAATTATTATCAAAAGTCGTGGAAGTACTCTTATCATTCATCTTTATTATGACTAATATGACTAACACTGTAGAAATTCTGGGAGTTTCCTTAATGTTCGCCTTTTTTGCGAGTCAGCGCCTCTGTTTTCGGTCTATCACCATTTCAAACGGTAGCCAAGGTGAAGCTCTCTATTGGCTTGGAACGAGGCTGATTTGAATACAAATATTCTTTTGGACCTTTATTGATGACAAGTTCTTTGCATTATTTGCTAAATTTTTGTTCTGTTTTGTTCTGCTTCTTTTTTCAGATTGGTTACAGTGCATCCTCACCTCAGTTTTCAAACAAAGAAAAGTATCCTTTATACTTCAGAACTGCCACATCTGAAAGAATGGAAAACCCGGCCAGAGTCGCACTGTTAAAACATTTTGGGTGGAAAAGGGTCGCCCTTATCGTGGAAAACTTCGATATTTTTGTTACAGTAAGAATTTCTGGATCATTAAAACGATGCATAAACATGCGAGCTTAATTCTGCAACGTGACTGAAGTGAGAAAATTAAAATCGTAAAACTAAATTCCACAGGCAAACGTACCTTTTCTTTAAACATGTGATAGTTTTACCTGGTAGAACTTGTCAGACGCGTAAAATGTAAACATTTGATTTTTTTAATAGACAAAAGAAGAGCTCATCTCAATGTTAAAAGAATCAAATATTACCATCACTGCGGCAGAAACCTTCAAACAGGACCCGGCTTCATCGGTCAAGAATTTACTGAAGGTATGAAATTATTAAAGCGGAATAATCACCTTTGGTAGCCTGCCTTTCAGCTTGCTCCTCTTATACCCCAGAATCTTCCGACCAGTCCTTAAACCTAGCTAATGGATTAGTGAGTACATAAATTGTGGAAAAAATTACAGAGAAAGTAATTAACAAATGGTAAACACCACAGCGTGCACTATTGAGTTATGGATGCACTAGGGAGGTTGCTAAGCACGAAAGAAGCGTAAGAGTCGCGCGAGGCGATAGCCGAGAGCGACTCTAGCTTCTTGAGTGCTTAGCAAACCTCCCAAGTGCATCCATAACTCAATATCGTACGCTATGGCATTTACCATTTGTTTTATAACATAACATAGATACATTGTAGCAAAAGAGTTTTCTATTATTTAACAAATCTTACGTGACCAGAAAAAACAAGCGCGCGGAAAACTAGTCTTTGCATTTGCTCACGTCAGCAGCGTACACCTATGTGCAAATGGTGGACGCTGAATCGACCAATCAGAACGCGCGCTTTACTTTGGTTGTGTTACAATGGTATTTATTTTTTATAAGTGATCAAGCTATTACTGATATTTAAGGACAAAGACGCCCGGATCATCATAGGACTGATGCACGAGGACATGTTTAAAAAGGCTATGTGTACTGTGAGTATTGAATAGCGAATAAACGTTTTACTTATTTACGTCAAAAAGAGTAAGTCTTAAAAGAAACTGTGGTGCTGCGTTGGTGGGCGTATTGCAAAATACTTTGATTGTGGCAGCTGTGTTGATAATGGAAATTGGGCACCATTAACATGGCTTAATCTTTCAAGTTGGCGCTCTTAATCCCAACGGTTTCAACGATCGCTTTTCATTCAGCCAATTTATTAATTTATTTTTTTGTTTTTCACGTTACCATATTCCCACCAATAGCGTAGCTCCATCTTTCTGTATATAAACCACGCGCGACCCACAATTTACTCTGACGAGGGGCTAACACTCGAAATGTCAGCTTTAGAAATTCTTTACGATGGTCAATTCACATTATCAACCCAGTTGATCAAACCAAAGTACTTCATACATCAATTTGGCAAGATTGAACATTTACCAACTACCACTAACTAGTACCAATGTTCCTGCTGATCAAAGACTTGCGTCTGTGTATGGATCTCTATGTTCTTCATGTGCTGTGGGTAGTGGCTAAGGGCTATTTTTGTAGCCTTCAAGTCCACAATCTGGCCAAAGTAATATACCATTATAATATTCTTATATGATGGTGGCTCGCGGTGATATTTCCTTTCCGCTACGCCATTGGATTCACTCACTCCCTCACTTTTCGCGAACTTAACGACCCATCCTTCCTTGCTTACACCCAGCAAAATCAATGCCAATATCAGTGCTGTTAACATCTCCTTCTCTGGAAGTCATTTAAATTTCGGCTTACTAAAACCAAAGGTATGGCAGTTCTCCAGCCAACTCCTTAATCATTTGAGAAATGGACGGCTTAGGCTTTTATTAACAATGGCACAAATGGACGGAAGGAGCTTCCACGATACACTGAAGCGATGTAAATTTTAGTAAAAGGGGTAAGTTTCTAAAGAAACTGTGGTGCTGCGTCGGTGGGGGTAACAAGGTAATTAGGTTTTATCAACTGAGTTGAAATTTATATGAGAACGATCCTTCGCAGTAAAGCACTATTTGAGCAATAGTGAAAATCAGACCTGAAAAAAATTTCAGGCCTGTACGGGACTCGAACCACTGACCTCTGCGATACTAGTGCAGCGCTCTACCAATTGAGCTAACAAGCCAACTGGGAGCAGGCCATCAAATTAATTCGATATAAACCCGTAGATGATAAATCAAACAACAACAAACATATGAAACATATGTGTGAACTGATTTTCACTATTGCTCAAATAGTGCTTTACTGCGAAGGATCGTTCTCATATACGTCTCATAACCGCAGTTCACACATATGTTTCATATGTTTGTTGTTGTTTGAGTTGAAATTGTAAATTGGTCGCCGTAGAGAATTTAAAAAGCTGACGTTTCGAGCGTTAGCCCTTCGTCAGAGCCAATGATGATTTATTTACAATTTTAACTTAGTCGATAAAACTTATGTAAAGTTTAGGATCATATGCTGCAAAAGTTATGAAATATAATGTACAATTGTTTTCACCACAAATTAATAATAATAATAATGAAAGTCTTTATTAAGCATTCTAAACAACAAACGTGTTTAGTTACAATGATATGAACTCAGCAAGTATAAAACTAATGAACTAACTAAATTACTAACTGACTAACTAAAAAGAGAACAAACATCTATTAACAAAAGTCCTCTTGAAACGTTCAGTTCTGACAAGCGGGAGAATATAATTATGGCGCCTCTTACGTAGCGTAACCATTGGTCGCTCAGGTGGCAAAAGGTCATCTAAAGCTGTTGTAAAATCGCTGTCAGTGATCTTGGCCCACAACTTCTTATCTTTTAGAATAATAATATTTTCAATCGAAAAAATCTCTTTACAGTAGCCAAGCTTAAAAGCTCTCCTGAACAGCCTGTCTATGCGACTCAGATACCTATGATAATACGCCCAGCCCCATACTTCTACAGCATATGTAAATATAGGTAGAATAAGACTGATAAAAAGAAGATAAAGATGATCCAGCGGCAGTCCATAGAATTTACAAACACGTAAGATGTACAGACGACTACTGGCTTTCGATATAATATTATCAAAATGTAAATCCCAGTTACACGGATCAGATTGAAAAGTCACACCCAACAACTTCAGACATGGTTTACGCTCTATAGAAACCAGAGGAGCAGGTAAGGCCATAGTGGATTTACCTCTAAGAAGCATCTCCCACGTTTTCTTGAAATTTAGTTGCATACGGTTAGCAGATGTCCATGCGACGATCGATTGGACCTCCTCAGCTGCTGAATTGCCGTTGTTAGCCCGCGATTTTACTGGAATACTTAATGTTAAATCATCAGCATATTTCACAAGTAAATTCTGATTTGGTAGAATGGCCTTAATATCGTTGACCATAATAGAAAATAGTATAGGGCCCAAAACTGTCCCCTGAGGGACACCCCTATTGATATTTAAATAATCCGTAACAATGGCATCAACAACAACTCTTTGTTTCCTGTTTTGTAAAAAACTAATAATCCAATTGGTCACGTATGGATTTATGTCAAGTGTTTTCAACTTAGAGCAGAGGATATCATGAGGGACCGAATCAAAAGCTTTGCTGAAATCAAAAGAGAAAATTCTAACACAATCAAAACCCGACTCGAGCCATTTCAGCCAAGCATATTGACACTTAATTAAGGCCATTGTCGTATTAATCCATCCGTAACATTCATTTGAAAGGCAAGCTGAGAATAATCTATTTTCACAGGCCTACAAAGAAGGACTCTTTGGAAGCAAGTATGTTTGGATAATAGTTGGATGGTACTTGGAAGACTGGTGGACAAAAACAGATGAAGAATGTGCAGGAGAAAATCTGCTTGAAGCCGCTAGTAACCTGATATTAACATCTCCATTGCTTCTCGGCAATTCGACACAACCCACTATATCGAAGAAGGTAGGAGTGTTTACATTCTTCACAGGGCCAAAATTACTGCATATGTTGTCCGAAAAAACTTGTACCGCTGTTCCCTATCAAAATCCAGACATGAATTTAAAAAGTCTTGAATCCTCAGTCAATTTGTGTTTGCCGTTTATCATTTCTTATTCTGACAACTGACGAAAAAAAAGGGGTTGAACGTTGTTTGGCTTGTAAAAGCTTTGTTGAGAGTTGTACGTACGTGGAAAATCCCTGGGCGGGTTGCATGTAAACTCAAAGCAGTGACAAAGTACGATTTGTTTCTTTATCATTTTGTCAGCCTTCAGAATATATATGCTGATAACTAAGTAAACGTCAACTGATGACTTTGTCTTAATCTTTTTTTTTTTTAGACAGCACAACAACTTAAGTCAACTTACGAGGAAAGGTGTCGACGTTCTAATTACACATCCCACGAGTACGCAAGTTTCACTTATGACGCCGTGTGGACCATCGCTCTCATGCTGGACAAATCTATCCCGCTGCTTCGGGAAAAGAACAAAACTCTGGAAACCATAAAATACGGCGATAAAGAAACAGCTGGGATCATGAAAGATATTCTGTTCCGTACAAACTTCACGGGAATGTCGGTAAGTTAACCAATTCTGCTTCCTGTTTGGACCTCAGGGTCTCTGTCCTACTTCGCCGATGTTACAAAAAGACAGAAAGACAAAGTGAAGCCAGCTACCGTTGTTTTCTCAACTGTGGGTCAACAATTTTAGGAATTTTTTCCGGCATGGTCCAATGAAATAAGTTTTGCTGTACCTTATTAGGGTCACGTGACGTTTAATCAAAATGGAGACAGGCAAACAGTTGTGCTAATTAGTCAGAGGATAGGTAAGTGAAATTCTTGTCTTACTTGTTTTTGTTTTGTTTTGTTTTTTTTCTAATACGTTGAAAATGATCGTCCTAATTCACCTAAATATCATACATAAAGATTTTATCTGAAGGTTTCACCCCATTGCAAGTTTGCTTCATCAAATATATCAAGTTTTCTCCGACCATTATCAATGAGAAAGTTGTTTAAATTCTAAAGGAAAATGGTAATGCATTTTCCTTGAATCGTATAACTGAATAAAAATTAAGAAAAAAAAGAAAACAGCAAAAATAGTGTTTGTTTTTATACTGAGCACGAAACAATATCACTTAGCCTCGTTTTCAACTCGCAATTTCACGCTAAAATACCTCGCTTCGTTAACCAATAAGAATGCGAAATTTTATTCAATGATACGATGCTATACTGAAAAGTAATGTTAAAGGCGAGCTTTAAACTTAGTGTGACTAGAAAAATTCATACTTATCAGAATGCTGTGGTATTGATTTAGGAGGCCGAAAGCAACTGGTCGCTACAATAGATATTCGTGATGGGAAACTTCAACCATATGGTAATGGTTTTGAATGGCCAGGTGAGACAAACATTGGGCACCTCCTGAGCATGCTCAGCTGCATGGACTCTGATGTTAGGTTAGACTTAAGGTTGCATGAGTCTTGTGAATTTTATTGGCCTTTATACATTCCAGGCCTTTGCCGGTCTCTTCAATAAGGAAACATTGAGGAATATTCCTACTTCAGTACGTAGTTTCGCGATGATTCGCTTATACAAATACGTCTGGTTATATTTGGAGGTATGAGAGAGTTAAGTTTCTACCCGAGAACATAAAAAAATGATGCTACCAGTGCTATAAAACGGAGTCTCGCCGGTAGTGCTCCCTCCCGCAATGAACACCAACTATAGATAGGTTCATGAATTACAAAGTCTTGTCTTATGTACCAGGTTTTCTCTGCCTTTTCAACCGCAGATGATCGTGTTCCAGCAGATGGAGCCAAAATCACTCAAAAGGTTTATTATGAAGACAGAAACACGACTGTTACGTTCTATGTGTTGGCCTTATCTGGAATACTACTCTGTTTGTTTTGTTTGCTGTTCAACTATATCTATCGAAATCAGAGGTAGTCTGCAAAACAAAGAACACCAAGCTGGTTACCGAAGCAATAGCATTCACCCTCTAATTTTTTTTTCCAGAAACATGCTAAAATGCTATTGATAAACTTCGTCTGCTGAGAGTCTTGCTTCTATCAATTAGAATGTTAAGGTCGGGTTTTCAATGAAACCGCTGAAAAGTTCTTGGAGAGAATTTGAACTTTTTCTAACAATTCTAACAGTTGTACTCAACTTGATCCTTTTCTCGCTTATTATTTTTTGAAAAAGAATTGAAAAGTGTGCCGCGCATACTGATGGCGGCTCAAAAAAGTGGAGTGTTACGAACCACTTCAAAAAAACCTTTCATTTTAGAGTATTCTTTTTTATTTTTGTTTGGGTGATGACTCCTTGACCTAAAATTATTGCCATTCAGTTTAGATGCTGTTTTTCGATTCTTTATAAATATTGGTTATTTGAATTAAACTGGGCGGTTGCTAAGGCAATAGGCCATTTCCGAATTCCCTTTGGCCTCTTTCTCAAAACGAGGCCAGGTGCTAATTTGAATGTGAATGAAAACTTATATGAAAGTATCAGCATCAGGACTCCCTTTGAAAAAGAGACTAAAGGTAATTCGGAAATGAGCTATTAAAAAGTTTACCTCACGAGTGGATGAAATCATTCAGGAGGATGGAACTATGTACTCTATTCTTGGTTTGGAAATAACGAGTTTTGTATTTTTTCTTTCGCAGTCTGATACGAATGTCATCTCCGAAATTCAACAACATTACTGTCATTGGATGTATACTTGCTTACTTGGAAGTATTTTTATCGACCCACAGTAATTCTGCGTCAGCGGAACACCTCAACCATGCGTTCTTTTGTCATGTAAGACCTGTTTATTGCAAGTTCACTTTTCTTTAAAGTCTTATCTCGCGTTTCCGTGATTTCGATAGCCTAATGAGGGATTTTGCAAAATTGATTCAATAAGACTGCAGTTTATGACAGCAGCATAAGTTCAATAGTTGACGATTATATGTCAACAAAATAAATCCAGGTTTTATAATGCTTTTAAGAGAATTTTAAATACCTATTAATTTTCGTGGTTTTTCAATTATCTCTTTATACCGGGACAATTCTCAGAAAAGTTTGATGAGAACTTTTGCCCAAAGTAGCAGCCAATCTAACATTGCAAGTAGTTTTAGAATTGCCATTTCTTTTAAGCAATTCGTTGGTATAGCTTGTCGCGTTTTATTCCTGATAGTAATTGAAAGATAGTTGTGTCTTATAACATTTGGCTTTTATAATCTCTAGATTGCTGCCTGGCTTCTGACCACCAGTTTTACCTTCGCCTTTGGTGGCATTTTTGTTAAAACCTGGAGAGTTTACAAAATATTTACAAACAATCAATTGAAAAAGGAGGTGAGGAAGGATTTGTCCATTTTGAACTGACGATGAACTTGAAGCAGACGTCAACTAATTATTTTCATTCTTTCAAATTTTTAGATTCGCAACTTGAGTAGTACCAGTCTTCTTGCAATACTGTTGGTCCTTTGGATTATAGACATCATTATCCTGTCAACTTGGACATCTATGGACCCATTTACGATAGAATTCACGCAAATTAACAAGACGGTAACTAATCATATATGCGAATAAAGGCTGATAGTTTCTAAAGAAACTGTTAGGGGCTGCGTCGGTGGGGGCAACGAAATAATTTTGATATATCAACAAAGTTGAAATGATAAATTGGCCACCGTAATGATTACAAAAGCTGACGTTTCGGGCGTTAGCCCTTCGTCGAAGCGAATAGAGGAATTGTGGGTGTTGTGTGCTTTTAAAGGCAGAAAATGGAGCTACGTTATTGGTGGGAACATGGCAACGAGAAAAACACGAATAAATTAAATGTTTTTCTCGTTGCCATGTTCCCACCAATAACGTAGCTCCATTTTCTGCCTTTAAAAGCACACACGACCCACAATTGCTCTCAGTATTCGCTCCGACGAAGGGCTAACGCTCGAAACGTCAGCTTTTGTAATCGTTACGGTGGCCAATTTACTATTTCAATTTTGTTGATATATCCAAATTATAATCATATATGCGTCTGTCCTTCAATAGATTATAAATAAGAACCAATCAAAATGCTTGTATCATTCAGCTCCCTCTATAAATCGTAGTGATCAAGACTATGTACGTCGTTACAGGATATCAATAGTGACCCTGACCTCGTGGAGGAACTCTTAACCTATCGGTGCACTTCTCCCCATTCTGATACCTGGATGATGTCATTGTGCGGACTGAAAGGAATTCTGTTGATTTTCGGCGTGTTTTTGGCCTGGGAAACCAGAAACGTGCATTATCCTTCGCTGAACGATTCCAAGAACATTGGCTTAGCAGTGTACAACGTGTTTATGTTCTCTTGCTTGGCGATTGTGGCTTGGTTTATGGTTGATCCTCCCCTTACGACTCTGGTTCAAAGATCGATCGTCTTCGTGGCAACCACATCGACAATTGCCCTACTCTTTGTCCCAAAGGTAAAGGTTTACTGGGCCCTCACCTTACCAACACGTGGTTCGAGCTTTTAAGGAAACTTTATGAGGCATTTTCAACACGGTAGTCTAAAGATGCTTTCTAAAGAGAGTTTCCTCTGCCATTGCTCTATCTCTTAAGCCAATTACAACTCAGGAATTGCAAATAAATAAAATATCGTTCATCCTTGATGAAAAAGAGTAATTATGTCTTACTGCTTAATTTTAGATACCGATATTTGGTGGTAGAAAGTGTGTTGTCTCAACATTAAGTCCTGCACTTTTTATTTTACAGATTCTTGCACAAAGGAAAACAGAATTCCCTTTGCCAAGCACTGAGCTGAAACGGCAAGAAAAATAAAAACAGGAACACGAGAAAGAGGAAATAGTTAACCAACAAATCTGAACATAATTTAAGCCCGTTCGTCCAGTTTGTAAACTTGAGATCCATGAAAACAACCCCATCAAGAGAAAGTTTTTTTCAAGTAATAAGAAAACCCCATTTAAGAGTAATTAAGCTTCATTTTCACCGCAGTCATCGCAGTGTCCGACATCCCGATCCTGCCTTTGAGTCTCACAGCCCCTTTATATGCCGCGACAACCCAACCTATTTTGTAGGCCGACTAATGTTGTCACCTCTTACTGTCCCGATTTATGGCCAACTGGCTTTCTTGCCAATTTTCCTTCCGCTCGTGGATTACGGAGCAAAGTTCTTCATAACCGCCTCCCGGTTAGCTCAATGGATAGAGCGCTGGACTGTTGTGCGGGAGGTCGAGGGTTCGAGCCCCGGCCGGACCAACACTTCAAGGTCTTAAAATAAATGAGAAGAATATGCCACCTTTCTATAACAGCAAGAAATGGTTAGATATTCTAGTCTTCTCGGATAGGGAGGAATAAATGGAGGTCCCGTCTCCTACAGGGTTAGGGGTCGAAGACGTTAATTTCCCACGCACGAGATTACTGTGTGATGGATGTCCTCCCCTGGGGTGGGATGGGCGGGTTAGGATTGATTGTAAAGCGCTGTTGATCTGTCATTGTAAATAGCGCTCTATAAATTGTTGTTGTTGTTGTTGTTGTTGTTGTTGTTGTTGTAATAGAACCCGCAGGAAAGACACAGGATAATGTTGTGATTATTTCATGAAACAAAAGTTGTGTCGGCAAGGCCAAAATCAAGCTGCTGAACACGATATGTTGATTTTAATGAGAGATTATTCAGTCACTAGTGAGTAAAGGAGAGTTCTCTTTTTATAGTGACAAAAGTCTAGCTTAAGAATACAAAAATTAAATAGTCTTCATACAATAAATTTAAATAATTACAAAGACCTTTTCACTCGGTAACCACTGGAAGTTGTCTGTTACAAGTATAAGAAATTTCTTCTATTCATTATTTTACCCGAAAGTTCTTCCCGGAACTTCCGTATCATACGAGAAAAAAAATTACCATCAAGAAAAACGATTTGACGCATGTCACTTCTCTCATTACAATGCGCTATCTTCGTATTTTTATCATTTATACCCTCCTTGGAAATTAAATATTTGCCGCCTCTACTTAACAAATATTCGCCGAAGGCGAGGTGAATATCGTCGAATAATCCCCGAGACGAAGTCGAGGGAATTATTCGACAATATTCAATGAACCTGAGGCGAAGAATTGTTTTAGTATAATTTCAGAGCTGAACGACAGAGAAATTTCTAAAATCATAACATTTTAGCAACATTTATTAACATTTTATATAAACCACGCCAAGTGGTTTATATAGCGTCGTATAAGGAACCGCTCGACCAGTCAGATTGCTGGAAACTCTTTGATCAGCTCTGAAATTATACTAAAGTTAAATATTCAGCACGAGAAAGTTTACTCAAAAATATATTTGCTTCTTACTCAAGAGGCGACCTTTACTCTAATGTGGTTCACATGTATGTCACGATTCTAAACCTGTCTAAACGCGTGAAACAATTTTATAGAAATATTTTAGTGTATCACTAAGCAAGCTTAAGGCTTGCACTTGATGGAAGTAATAGTTGTTTCCTTGGTTTTTAATAAAGAGTTTAAAAGTATAGGAGAAGCAACTGATTCAAAGTTATTGTTTTGACGTTTCCAAGTAACATGAACTATGGCTGGTGCCCCATGAGAGCGAGGAAAATTCATGTAGTAGTAAAAACGAATAAGCTATTAAAGAAAAGCATATGAAAACTTCATTCAATTTTCTCCCATCCATACAACTGAAAAATACCATGGTTCATTTCCACATAAACACCTACAGAAAAAGAAGAACGATTGTATTTTACCGCTGACCCTCGCCATTGTCGTAATCCGTTCGAAAATGGGTTTCAATTACGTTTGTGCTATTTTTCTCATTTTTTTTTATCAGAAACGGAGACTATAGTTATTAAGGAGGTACATCACGTTAGTTCAGATCAATTTACTCGCCATAGATAGTGACCTTTAAATCGAATGAAATTAAGATCATCATTTGTTGGGGTACACAAACAAACACCAAAGATTTGGGAATAAACCGAAATAAAGAGGGAATGGTTAACAATGGAGAGGGTCAGCGCAGACTGTAACTAAGGAAAATCACGAAGGTGTGTACATCGTGAAGTGATTCTTTTGAAGGTTTCAGTCAACTACAAGAGGTTCGAGGAAGTCCCTTTCCACTACGCGCTCCAATAAACTTTTACTTTGCGAGTTTTTAGACTTGCTAGTTTTGTCCCGCATCTCGCCGCAGCCAGAGAACCTGTCCCTCGACAAACACCTGAAGAAAGGAAGCAGCTGATCCAAAGATTTGATCTGATACATGGTCAGCAGCGGTTCTCCTGGCACACGCTGTAGCTCCTCAACATCAACTTGATCTCTTATCCTCTTTCGAAGCAGTTTTTCCAAACGAGCGATATGAGGTTTAAAGACTGGAACCTTTTCCTCTCCAGCGGTCATGTTATATGCTTCCCCTTCAAACGCCCAGCGATAGAGTTGAAACTGCGATAAATAATCACTAGGCAGAGCCTGGGACAGATCGAGAAGTTTACACACCGCAAGATACAAGCCAAGCCATTTTTCCTAAATGTAGTTCACATACCCGTTTGAACCGAGAAGTAACTCAGATATAACCATTCTCTGCTTGTGTGACTTGCCGTCAGAACCCAGTTCACTTTCCATTTGAAGCAACACATGCACGACTTCCGATACAATCGTCGGCCACAACGGTGTCAGATGCTGCGCCGACATGCGCAGAATAAGTACCCGGAAAAACAGAAAAATTTGCTCGTGTACGACTGGAGACTGAGGCAGTCTCAGGCTCTCGGCGAGCCGCTCCTGTATTTCTGGCAGAGCGTACTGGTACTGATCCACCTCGCTGCAGAAAATTGTAAACGACAGCTTCTTTAAAAGCTGAGCACGCTGCTCCATTTCCTGCAGCAAACACAACAAAAATTATATTTATATAAAAACGAACAGAAAAATATTTAATACTGGCAAGGTAAATAGCTACAAAGCCCGTCTAAGATGCACATCGTTTACACACGTGGCTCATTAGTTGCCATTTTCATAGAGTAAGGTCACATAAACTACGGATTACTCCATACCCGTCAGTAAAGAGCATTGGATCGCGAAATGCGGGAGCTCGGCATACTGCTTTGTCCTAAGCTCATCTAACATGTTTCAAGATAACTTTCTTAATTAAAACACAACTTCGCCTGCTATAACCCCGTGACTTTCGGTTTTATCTAAAATTGTGGAACTCTATAAGAACTCGAAGAGATAAGGAAGATCATTTATATTAAGCGCTGACCCTTGCTAGACAAAGGCAGCACAAAACTTGTGTAAAAGTCACACTAGAGTCGGAGTGGCTAGGAAGCCAGACCCTAGCAAAATCTAAGTGTAATCGCCTTGACCGGCGCATTTTATGATAAATAATTCACTTAAAAGAACCACTTAAGAAACCTTGAGCCTTTTCCTTTTTCGAATCATGCAAATACGCCTTGACTTGAAGCTCGGTAAGCTAGGATATCACAAGAGAATGATACATCACGATAGACTGAAACTGGCGAAGGGCAAAGAAAATTCAAACTGAGTGCAACTGATTAACTCGAAAAAAATTCAGCCTCTATCTTTCAAGACGCTCGCCGATAGTGTAGTGCCTTTAAGAGTCCCTGAAGATTTGATCAGAAAAGTCATATCAAGTAAAAGTAAGATCAAAGAAACTTAAGTACCTGTTCCCTGTTAGCAAAGATGTTAATAGAAGCACTTTGACTCAACCCGGCTACTCTTGTCATCAGCTCTAGATCTTTGAATGACGTGTTGTCTTGCGTCATCAAGTTGTCAATAATCGTTCGCCAACTCCCAATACACGTGATATCCATCTGGAAGAAACTCGGGTCCAGTAATAGTTCCATAACTTCCTTTTTCCAGGCACGTCGAGTGTATTGGTACCCACTTAAGGAAGCCAAGAGGTTACAACAAGCGCGGAAGCTGGGTACATTGTGTGGACTTAAATGGAATGAAGCCATAACGAATAAAACTGAGTGACGAAAGTAACGCGGGATTTTATTGGTTCTGCTTAATTTCGCCTTCTCAACGGTCCAAAAGTCTTACGCCTCCCTCAGTCTCAATTCATCACCGGTAGAACTAAAACCTTTGAGTCAGTGGTGTTTTCTTATGGCTAGGGCAGTTCGCTTGTTTTACTTGAGCGTAGTAAAACGAGTGGAATGGTCACGAAGCACAAATATTTCACAGTTATGAGAGTCTGTTGGTTTTTTTTTTAACCTGACAGTGCATAATTTATTATAGCATTCTGGTCACTTGAAAGTAAATGACGTATGGAATTCTCAAAATATTTATTCAGCCACAATGCATGTTCACAGAAACAAAAGATTGTCTACGCTTCACGAGCTCCCGACATAAACTGTAGCCATCTATGCCCTGGTTTTTGCAACCAGTCTCCCCTAAATACTATGTTTTCAACTCTTAATACATCCATTCTGAAATCACTGGTGGTCCCTGTAATCTGATTGGCTCTAATTGGTGCAATTTATTCACGAATTGCACCATTTTTTGCTCTAAATGGCATCATTTTACGCTTGACTGAGTTTTTGACACATGATGTCAGTCTTTCTCTTTTGCATACAAAATAAGATGTAAAAGCGTTTCCGGTTCCACTTATTATTTAAAAACCGGCTCAGTACTGCATCAGTAAAATATTTGAATTGACCAAGTCCTGTATTTGGGTGATTTCAAAACGGATGTAATAAAGTGGTAATTGAACCTTGTGTCGAGCAATTTTGTTCTGAAATCATACTTGTGATTTCAAATCACGCCTATGATTTCAGCCCAAATTGCACTCCACTCAGTTCAATTACCACTATTTATCGACTCTTCGTGTTCTCATTTGCTCCTCAGAGGAAGGAAGCCCGGCACGTGATCCCTTGAAGCGAATCCAAACACTGACACTGGAATAGGCGAACTAGGACTGCCAAAGTTTTCGCAGAATGTCGGGTCTACAACCTACCTGTGATTTTTGAGAAATGGAGTTACGTTGTACATCACAGTCGTGAGAAAACTCGTCATCCGCTCCTTCTCGTCGCTTCCAAACACCATGTCCAAGACTGGGGCAAGAACCTCGGCCAATACGTAAAGGGCTTGGGTACTATAGCTGCCAGTATTGCTTGAATTAGTACCACTAGGCACAGGTGGAGGAGGTGCCGCAGGCTCAGCTTCAGAAGTTTCAGATTCCACGTTACTTGAATGGTCTGAAGGGACTTCTGGTTGTGGGATGACAGCCAGCGTCCTTCTAAACCAGGCGGCGTTTTCCAGTGATGATCCCGCCACCGTGTTGCACGCTTCAACAAGACGCTGCGTTATGTCCTGATTGAAAAGCAAAAAAGGAAGGCTTCAAATAAAATAAGAAAATAAATAAAAGCGATAGTCATGACGGTGTTAAATCGATGATGCCGCAAGAGTCTCGATTTACTTGACCGGCATCAAGTCGAAATAAGTTCCTCTTACCTGTAACTCCTTTCGGACCTTTTTGTCTTCTTGTAAGGGAATATTCTCTACGTAAGATCGAAGAATAATCAATAACAGAAAAAGAGCTGGAGGAAAATTGAGCTGAAGTCCTTCCTTCATGAGAGATAGCAAAGATGAACGTACAACAATTAGCTGGCTTTCTGATGCTTTCTGCAAATACTCGAACAAAAATTGTAGTATGTTGACTTCCAGGCCAGCCTGAGTAGGTGTGGTCTTGTCTTTGCTTGTGACAACTTGACGCACGATCTGTTTGACATTGTCAATCATTTCTTCCACAGACAACGCCTGCAAGATACCAGTAACATTCACTTTATCAGTTTGACTTTCGTACTCGCAAAAGCAAACCTCACAATTAAGGCTTCCCAAGAGAAAAGAATCCTACCTTGATGGCATAAACGATATCTACCACAATGATCTGATCTTCAGAGGCCAATGGAACTGCTCTGACAGACTTGACCCCAGATCCCTCTCGCCTACGCCTCTGGTACCAAACATCTGCAAGTGAGGCTAGAAACACGATGGTATGGTTCATGGTGATCGGAGTCAGCAATTGCAGAATCTGTTGTCGAACAGCCTGGGAGGAAAAAGAGCAATAAACACGTTTACATACACATTTACTGTCTAGATTAACGACGATGTCGATTTGTGTCAATGTAACAAACGATCTGGACAAATAATGAGGGGAGGACCCCTCAATGGCTATTTGAAAGACTGTAGGGAGTTGAAGTTGGCTGATTTGTAAATAATTTTTGTAATGAAATGACGGCAGTGATTCAGCTCTCTGGAGTTACCGCACCTACCTTTGGACTTCCCATCAAGTTGAGCGACCATTCAGATGGTAGCCGCTGGCCGGTTGAATCAGCTCTCTGCGGGCTCCAGGTGCTCCACACTGTAAACAGAGAGGACAGAATCTTGGGAAGGACACTCAGAAGTCCTTCACGTGCGTCTAGAATGTGCTTTGGGACCTCCACACTCGGTACATCACTAATGGGCGCTGACTGGACCGAAAACGCGTGCAGCAGGTTGGTATATATTTGACCCGAGCCCGAACTGTATTGGTTGGAGTCAGGATTAACAGATACATTCGGAGAAGAGTTAGACCGACCGGCCCGAGGCTTTAGAGAGAGGACTGGTGTTTGAGGAGTCGTATTGTCGCGCAGACAGTAGTGACAGATCGACGCTAAGCTTTCCAGTAAGGTCACCGTGTAGTCTGGAGGAATACTAGAACCATCTAAGTCAAGGCGTCTGTTAAACAAGTACAAAAAGAAAACTGTTCATGACATTCTTAAGTCATTGTCGGAAGTAACTAGAACCTGCATGGGTTGTAATCACTGCGAGTATATGAAGTCTTAAGTGTTCGATTGCAAAACTAAATCTAACGTGGACTCAGTGGCTCACATTTTTCCGTATTTGAAGCTTAATCTGTATCAAAAATGTTCTTTTCTCTCAATATATTTCCTTCGCTCTGATTGGAAACTACGTGGCCATTTTTATACAAATATAATTAGTGGAATAGCTCACATGATGTTACTTCATCAATTGACAATTGGTGATTTCCTGCCACTGCCACACTTTTCCCACCTGATACATTACCCAGCGCGCAAAATCTTGGTCACCACTCTCCCATCATTTATTAATCGATACGATTTAAACAAATTTTTGATACCTTTGCCCATCGTTAGTGTCTCTCCTTGAAGTCCTAGAATCCTTATCCTTGGCGTAAACAATCGTAAGTCGCTCCAGAATTCGGCACAAATGTTCAACGACAGGCACCACCCACGTGCGAAATTGCATTCCCAAGTGTGACGAGCACGTGATCACGAACTGTAACCACTCATAGTGCATATCGGGCTCATCATTTCTGAGCCCATGAAGAACCGCTGACAGTAACATGCCCTGTTCTGCTAAAGATTTTCCGGGAATGTACCGATGGGATGATTGCGTCACTTTGGCGTCCTCGGAAATCTTGGCAGGACTTTCGGGTTTGCTCGGTGGAGGAGTTCCGTGACCGGCAGCTGTCTCTTGAGAAATGGCTACAGCGGTGTGGATGTTTGACTCGAGAATCAGAACCGCCTCGACAAGTTTGATAAGTTTGATCTGAAAAGCACGCGCTTGCGATTGGCTAATTTCCGAACTCACGTGTAGGTGACCAGATGTCATGGTAGGTGAGGTTGCTTTGCTGGAAGTCCTAACACCCGTCCGCTCGTACAGGGTCGAAAGAAGACAATGAAGCAAGGCTTTTTGAACCTTACAACGCGAGAACAAGTCACTAAAATAAGTTCCAACTCCAGCACCACTTTCCTTAACAACATCAATTAATTGCCACATTACACCGAGTAACAGTTCAGTACTGGCTAGTTGCACCTGTACATTGCCGTCGATATCTTCGGGTTGAACTTGCAAATGACTGGAATACTCGCTTCGAATGAAATACAAACTTACAGAGATAAGCACCTCAAGGTACTTGCTGGTGCTAGGCTTGAGATAGCTTAAGGGCCCTCCAAACAGTCGTGCACTATGAGCAGGTCCTGAAGAAGAACCGAAACCTACAGGTGAAAAATTGATGTTCGTGTTTCAAACTTGAAGACATGTATAATTACGCCACAAATTTTATATTCTATACAAATCACTACCCCGGCTCAGCAAGAGGGGGGGAGGGGGTGGGGAGAATTTTACGAGATCAGGTTAAACTCAAGTTCTATAGCATAGAATGGAATCACTCCATGGTCATTGCCTACTACCTGAGTTAGAAACAGAGCTCTCGTAGAGGGCGCCATAAAATCCTTTCCCCAGTAAGGATCGTCGGTGTCTGATTAATAATTCCTTGATCTTCTCCTGGTGCGGCGTGTTCGATAAACTGATGCTTGTAGTGGATGAAGCGCATACAAACTGCTGAGGCGAACGCATTAATATTGTCTGTAACGTAGTGAAGGCGTACAGAGTCAACTGCGAGTCGTAGCGTAAGATGTAAAGTAACTTGTGCTGGTCGAGAGGGTGAACATGTGATCTGCGCGGGAGATGGGACTGTGGGGCTTTCATTGGTTCAGTGTCCTTTAATTTATCTGCAAGACAGAAGAGAAACAAAGTAGAAAATTTATGAGAAACATGTGGGATATTGTGCACCATTATGGACGGAGTCGAACGGAAAGGAATCAAGACTAATAAAATTTACCCTTGGTTGGATCGTTTTCTTCATTCTCGTCATCTGCATCGGCTCCATCTCCGTCAGTATCTGTCGAATGTTCGGCTTCACTTGGCCCACTTGGACTGGTAGTTTTGCTTTCGTCCGATTCCCGAGTATTTGCCGAAGTTAACTTCGGTTTCTGCTTTTCTCTGTTGTTCTGCGGTTTGGGTGATGTCTTATTTCCAATTTCTTTAATTGAATGTCCTTTTACGTTGTTGAACGTTTTCGTCTCGTTTCCATTGGTATCCGACAATTTATTGGCCATTTTGGAATCGAACAGTTGAGACAAATAGTGAATTGAAACTCGTGCTGTGATTGGATGGAGTAACAAAAGAAGAAGCGGATCGATGATTCGCCCCAGGTCCCCGTGCTGCAACGCATGTGCGAGCCAATGTTGCGTCAAAACCCTGGAAAACGAACCAACTTCCGAATTAAACACATCTTTTGTTCTCCTTGTTGAATATATCAACACCAAACCAAATTTATTTCTCAACAGTCAGACATTCCTACATGAGGGATTATTATCACGACCGTAAAAAAAAAACTACGGAACGATGTAACCTATAAAAATACAGTAAGATCCAAGCCTCTAATTAACTTACCTTATTTCTGGTTCTTCACTTTGCAGACTGTCAAGCATGATAAATAACGCTCTAGAAAGAATTTCATAAAATTAAAATCAGACAAGGATCAGCTGCAGAGAATTACCTTTGAGAGAGAGAAGCTGAGAAACGGGTTCGTGGCCGATTAAGAAAAAACTGATTGAAAACGTCAACGAATCAAAAAGCCCAGTGAAATGAGAGAGGGGTGTAACGAACAAGAAAAAAAAAGATTCCCGCACCAACAGAGAAAGAGATCAATCACTTAGTCGAATTACCTGTCAAGGGTTCGAAATTCCCCAAGTCTTGATGATCTACCAGAATCCTGAATGACGACATTTCTTGCTACATGCCAGAAAACTGCGAATTTCCAATGACCTTGTAAAGATACCTCCTTACAAATGAAAAAACGCTATCAGTCCAATGCCACACGCGCAATACTGTGTAAATAGCAAGAAAGCACTAAAAAATAATAGCGCATTTTTTCATCCTGATGAAGTAACTGTCTGGTATTTACCTTGCTGATATCTATCAAAGAGTTTCCAATAACATTTGCACAAACAGATGGCGATGCAGTCAAGTTGTGTAGTTGCAGATATAGTTCGACGATTCTCTGGTGAAACTGTGTTGTGTCTTCTTTCAACTGATCCCACAAGCTTTCTGCTATCACCTGAAATCGATGTCAAAAACTTGAAATAAAAAAAACACAAGCACAAGCACAAAGCCATCAGAAACAACAGATACGATGAATACAACATCTCCTTTTTCGCAAAGTTAGACAATTTGATGCGTCACAACCAATGCAACTTTCGCATTCTAAGAGCTCTACCTGGTATAAATCTGACTTCTCGATCACCCCTAGAGCCTGCCGGGAAATCATTGGAACGACAACTACTGGGGCAGATGGCTTGAGTCCGTGGGCGTGGCCGGCATTGACTGACAATGTCAAGTTGATTAAGTCCAACAGTGTACCAACAGACGAACTCTGGATGTCAAACTCGCTGACCTCAAAACAACACATGATCAACGACTGTAGCCACTCGGGAAGATTTGACTCTAGAAAGCACAAAAAAAGCATCGTTAGTAAATTACAAGTTATTGGCAAAGGTTCACACTCCTTAGTGTAAGTATGGCATGTGGGTTAGGTAAAGAATTGTAATATCATCGTAATATAGGATAAAAAAAGATAAAAAGATAAAAAGAAAAAGGGTGTTGAAATCGTCCAGCTGATATGCGTCACATTTATTTTAATCCCCAGTGAGTCGCTATTCTCAGACGAAATCGACCTCTGTGACATTCGCTAGAGAAGGTATTTGGAAATTTCCCCGTTCCCCAAGCCTACCTGTCCCCTCCCCCTCCCTCAAAAAAACAAAACAAAACAAAAAAAAACCTGCATCTTCAAGTGACGAGTTATAATCTGTATTTATCCTCGTCCACTTTGGCCAGCCTTATTCCTTTTCCTCAGTCACTCGGTCATTCGCATGTTATTCCGATTTTGGTGTGTTTCTAGATCACCAAACTAGCGTTCTGTGGTCCTAGTCACAGAAAACGGTTACAAGTATCCAGATGAATAAAGGCTGATAGTTTCTAAAGAAACTGTTAGGGGCTGCGTCGGTGGGGGTAGCGAAATAATTTGGATATATCAACAAAGTTGAAATGGTAAATTGGCCACCGTAACGATTACAAAAGCTGACGTTTCGAGCGTTTGCCCTTCGTCGGAGCGAATGAAGGGCTAACGCTCCGACGAAGGGCTAACGCTCGAAATGTCAGCTTTAGTAATCGTTACGGTGGCCAATTTACCATTTCAACTTTGTTGATATATCCAAATTATACAAGTATCCAGACCCAGGTACAGGCTGTTTTCAAATTTGAATCCATTTCAACACAAACCTTCATTGCCATCAGTCGCTGATTTCTCTGATGCGGAGTCCTTGCCAGCCCATACTGGAAAACAAGACAGCTCCAACAACAGTTTACAAGCTGCTGCAAACGCCTCCGCGCAACTCTTGAAAGACTGTACCGATCTGAAGGTGGAAACCAGCGAAGTCGGAGCGGTGATGCTTCTTCTTCCCTTGGGGGTCGTTTGTGGTTTACAAGTGTCTCGTACAAATTTATCCCCCACACTAGTTTCTCCTTCTTCCATTTGTTTCCACATGGCGTCACTAACAATCCCACTGGCTCGTAAAGCTGTGTAGCATTCTTTGTTCATAACACCTCCAGCAGTTTCGTCGCTCGTGCAGAATGAGCTGACATGTTTCAGCACCCGCTGCACACAAAACTTGGCGTAGAAATTCTGAAAATATTTCACGCAGGCTTGAATGAGAGAGGGTTGAAATAAGCGCTTTGTGTCTTTGGAAAGCTTTCTTTCTTCCACTGTTAAACAAGTCCAACATCTCCATCGTTGCAACAGAAAGCTTCAAATATGACCCATCTTCATCGGTCAAGTACTTAATTAAGGTTAGATACGCACCATTCCAAGTTCATAGCGCTGAGTTCAGTATGCATTTATTGTGTTTTCCCGGATTACCAGATCTTGTTGCTGTAACAGAAGAAATAAAACGCTTTTTTATAAGCTTGAAATTGAAGTTCGAATGTGGCTTGTAACTGAGCCTTTAACATTGCGTGCAAAAGTACCAGTTGGCATTTTGCTCACCAGATGATATTTGTGTATCTAACTGAAGTTTCTCAAAAATTCTTTATTTCAAAAAGGAGAAAGATGCAAGGATTATCATTGGGCTAATGTACGAAGACATGTTCAGAAAAGCTATGTGTGCTGTAAGTATATTGAAGAGTTGTAGCCAATAAGTGTTGGATTTATCGACCTAGTCGATAAAGGAAATTGGCTTCCATCACCATTATTTCATTTCAACCATGAGTTAACGCTCGAAACGTCAACTTTAGACACTCCCTACGGTGGTCACTGTACATTATCAACTCAGCCAAATTATCTTGCCATGCTCCCCGCATACCTACCCCCACAGTTTCCTTAGACACTCCCTACGGTGGTCACTGTACATTATCAACTCAGTCAAATTATCTTGCCATGCTCCCCGCATACCTACCCCCACAGTTTCCTTAGACACTCCCTACGGTGGTCACTGTACATTATCAACTCAGCCAAATTATCTTGCCATGCTCCCCGCATACCTACCCCCACAGTTTCCTTAGACACTCCCTACGGTGGTCACTGTACATTATCAACTCAGCCAAATTATCTTGCCATGCTCCCCGCATACCTACCCCCACAGTTTCCTTAGACACTCCCTACGGTGGTCACTGTACATTATCAACTCAGCCAAATTATCTTGCCATGCTCCCCGCATACCTACCCCCACAGTTTCCTTAGACACTCCCTACGGTGGTCACTGTACATTATCAACTCAGCCAAATTATCTTGCCATGCTCCCCGCATACCTACCCCCACAGTTTCTTCAGAAACTTACCTCCTTTACCTACAGCTAAAAAAGGTGTCGTTCTTTATGCTCTGTGGCGGATAGTCCTCTATCAGACTAATAATTATATGTAGCTGGTAATCTGGGTTTTTCATTGAGAATACACAGTACGACAGGAAGCACTGAACGCCGCTCACTAATACTTTGCCATAATCTTTATTCCTGACAGGCCTACAAAGATAGACTGTTTGGAAAGAAGTATGTTTGGATAATAGTTGGATGGTACTTGGAAGACTGGTGGACAAAAACAACAGAAGTGGGCATGGATTGTAAGGAAGAACAACTATTAGACGCTGCTGCTAATCTGATTGAAACTTTTCCGCTTCAACTAAGTAAATCAGCACGACCCACGATATCGAATAGGGTAAAGAACCAGTCATTATTTATCGCCGGGGTGATCACATGGTCTTCAGGGAGGACAGGGGGGATGGAGGGGACCAGTGTGTTTGTGCCACAGAGGAGAAAAGGGGAAATAACTTGACTGCCAAGGGGGTGGATGATCGCAAGAATCTTGCAGAACCTGATAAGGCTGGTCCATAAATGACCTCAATTTTTATTTTGTAAGGTTAATAGAGAGTTGAATATATGATGGCCGAATGAGCCTTAATTCCCTTTTATGCGCTAAAGAAATTTCATTTGTTTATAAGATTAAAGCGATTTAAAACACCGTGGGGAGTAAAAGGAAAAGTTTAGAAGGCTTTTGGGAGACAAGTTGATGTTGTGGTTAATGTGTTAGGTTTCGGTTTGAGAGAAATTAATTCCAACCCCTGCTCAATACCAGGTTATTACCTAAGCTTTTACAAAGTGTTTGTAAAAATCGCTTTCCTTTTCTTTACCTTCCTTTTTCAGACTGCACAGCAATTACAAGCTGAGTACGATGAGAGACGAAAGCGCCTCAACTACACCTATCATATGTCCGCAAGCTTCACATATGATGCAGCATGGAGCATCGCTGTTATGTTGAACAAGTCCATACCTCTGTTACGAAAGAAAAATAAAACACTGGAAACCATCGAATATGGCGATAAAGAAGTGGCTGAGATCATGACGGATATGCTCTCCCGCACAGACCTCTGGAGAATGTCAGTATGTAAAGCAGTTCTTGTTTATGGCAGGTTTTTTTTTTCTTTTTAATTTTCTTCTAAACTTGTCGAATGCACGAGAAGTAAAAGGTAAAAACAACAAAACAAAATAGTTTTAAGTGACTCGACACACTTCTTTTTACTTCGAAAAGTAGGCAGAATGGTATAGAGTATCAAAAAGGATTAGGAAAAGAAAACTTCCGAATCGGCTATCTCACTCCCTGGTCCCAAATTTCTTGGAAATGCGTACAGGCTGCAGAAAACGCAGTTTGAACGCAGGTTCTCTCTCCACTGGCAAATGTCATATCATTGTTAGTAGCAAATCCGGTCTAAAACAAATATTTCTCTCACAACTGCCCTTGTTTTTAAACCTATACTACATCTGTAACGATAAAATTAACCCGATTCTACAATTATTTCAGGGTCGCGTGAAGTTTGACGAAAGTGGAAACAGAGACACTCTTGTAGAAATTTTTCAAAATAAACGTAAGTGAAAAATCAGAGTATATTCGTAAATGTTCGCTATAATTAAGTAAAGCAGGAATTAAAACTAAACGAAGTTGTCTTCCAGAAGAAATTGTTATTAATTGCCCTGACAGTTACCAATAAAATAAGGAGTGATTGTTTTTTCATTTTCCTGGCAAAAGAAAAATTTGAAGAAACAGCTTAAAAGTACACGTGTGAACGCGATTTACAAATCCTTGCAATAGGATTGCAGTCAACGCGTTACAGTTGCACTGCATTACATTACAGGTGCATTAGGATTGCGGTCAATGCAGTACAGTAACACTGCATTGCATTATAGTTGCATTAGTACTGCGGTCAACACAGTTGCACTGCATTGTATTACAGTTGCACTAGGATTGTGGTCAATGCATTACAGTAGCACTGCTTTGCATTACAGTTGCACCAGTATGATGGCTAATGTTTCGACCAGTTACTCTATTTTCCAGATCGAAGCATTTCTTTTTTACTTCAGGTGGTGAAAGGAAACTTGTAGCCACGGTGAATTCCCTTGGTAGGAATCTAAGTCAATATAAGGATAACTTTAGGTGGGAAGGTAAGATTGATTAAGATTGATTCTGATAGTATGGAAAATTTGTATGAGATCATGGGGTTTCTACCGACATCTCTTCATGCAACTACCATACATGGTGATCTAATTATAAGTGAAAGAATTACTATCTGGTGGTAAAAGGACTGCAGTGCAATGAAGTGCAATTCAGGGATCGAGTATTTGGGTGAAAATTTGAACTTGGTCGACAGTAATTTTAATCGAAATTTTAATTCCTTCAAGAACAGTGTAGATCAAAGTTACTTATGGTGGATTGAAGTTAAGGACAAAACACTGAAGGATCTGCCTTTTGTTTTCCACGTACACAAAACAACACCCCTGTTCAGTTGACTTGAGATCGACTTTTTGGTTTAAACTAAGAAACGACCGTTCACTTGACAAGTTACAATTATTTCAAATATTTCAGTTTCTCATTATTATTTTGTTGAATAGCAATTGTCGAATGACTGCTCAGAACATTTATAAACTTCACTTTAAAAAAGTTTCTTTCAATTTTTCTTACAGAGGGGCAAGTTCCACTGGACGGTGTCAGAGTCAGTCAAAAGCTGTATAAAGAAAGTTTCACCTTAACTTTGATGTTCTTCCTGTTGGCTTTTATTGGAGTACTGCTCTGTTTCTTTAGCTTACTTTTTAACGTCACATATCGAAAGCATCAGTAAGTAACAAACATTCACACAGTCATATAAGACCGGCATTTTCAAAAGGTACCAGTGCTTTCTCAAAGCTAGGGAACTCGTTTAAATCGATGAAATCGATGAAAATGATGAAATGATGAAATCATCTTAAAGGAGAAACAGAGGTCCTTTATTGTTGCAGCAACTGACAATGAAAATTTGTAAATAAAATAAACCATAAAATCAAGAATATTTTCACAACAAAATGGGAAGCCTTCCGTGCATGATTACCCGAAACAAGCGCAGCTACTGTGATATATGCAGTTTCTGACTACTCTTTTTGGGTTTAGTGAAATGCCTCTTTCATCCTGTCTTTCCCTTTTAAAACTATCGAAAAACAAGCAACAACTGGCAATAATTTTAAAAAATGGCGTAAAATATAATTATTTTCTCCTTATCTCTGATTTACTTAAGCGAATCTCCCCTTTGCACAGAATTTCCTTCTGTGTACTTGCAAGCATATTCCAGCGGTGAGCAAGCTGCTTGAATGTGTTCTTTAAAAGTTTTCCAACGACTGGATATTGCTGAGGTGCGAATTTTAAGAATAATTTCAAAATCGAAGATACTTTTACGGCATTTTACATAATCGTTTTAAAATTGCTTCAAACTTCGTTTTCCTAATTATACTTTTATTCATGTACCTAGGTTTATTAAAATGTCATCTCCAAAGTTGAACAATATCACCGTCATTGGATGCCTGCTGTCTTACATCGGAATGTTTTTATCAGCTTACGCTAACTCGCATCATGCAGAGCACGATATTTCACTCTGTTATGTAAGTATGCTTTGGAACCTGCTCAGTTTTTCGGAACTCGAAAACTTATGATACAGTTCAGTACTGAACACAAAAGACTTAAGGAAGAATTAATTTCATCAGCAATTTTAATGAAGTGCACAAATCACTTGTCATAACGTATCCTATTAAAGAGTACTAAGGTTATGTAAAGCAAAAGTGGTGAAAGTACCTTAAACAAAAACGAAGGTTTAAAAGTTCCAAACATCGATGCTACAAGTGAGTGGATGAAGCGCACACAATGATGGGAGTTATTGGGTGAAAAACTAAGATCAAAAATATTTTTTCAAAGCAACACTAAGATTACTCGTTTTAAACTTTTAGACTAAAATCTGGCTGCTTTCTATCGGTTTCACCTTGGCATTTGGTGGAATTTTCGTCAAAACCTGGAGAGTTTACAAGATATTTACAAACAACCAGATGAGAAAAGAGGTGAGGAAATGGCTACAGGACAACACAGCTAGCTCATCATCATTGTCGTAGCTGTGTCACCAGTCGAGACAATTTTCAAATAGTTGTCGAAAGGTGACCCAGGATTGCCTTTGTTTTGCGTTAGCACGTCGGGGATTGGTTTAGAAAATTCGCGTTATCCTCTCAAGTACTCATTTGCAAAACTTAACCAATCACGACTTGCATTGATAAAGGGTCGATTTGCAAGCTTTTGCCTGTCTTCTGTTCTGTCTTGTCTTGAAGAACTGAGGTCCTTATTGCTCCTGGTCCTTATTGCTCCTGGTCCTTATTGCTCCTGGTTCTTATTGCTCCTGGTCCTTATTGCTCCTGGTCCTTATTGTTCCTGGTCCTTATTGCTCCTGGTCCTTATTGCTCCTGGTCCTTATTGCTCCTGGTTCTTATTGCTCCTGGTCCTTATTGCTCCTGGTCCTTATTGTTCCTGGTCCTTATTGCTCCTGGTCCTTATTGCTCCTGGTCCTTATTGTTCCTGGTCCTTATTGCTCCTGGTTCTTATTGCTCCTGGTTCTTATTGCTCCTGGTCCTTATTGCTCCTGGTCCTTATTGCTCCTGGTTCTTATTGCTCCTGGTTCTTGTTGTTCCTGGTCCTTATTGCTCCTGGTTCTTGTTGTTCCTGGTTCTTATTGCTCCTGGTTCTTATTGTTCCTGGTTCTTATTGCTCCTGGTTCTTATTGCTCCTGGTCCTTATTGCTCCTGGTTCTTATTGCTCCTGGTTCTTATTGCTCCTGGTCCTTATTGCTCCTGGTTCTTATTGCTCCTGGTCCTTATTCCTCCTGGTTCTTATTGCTCCTGGTTCTTATTGCTCCTGGTCCTTATTGCTCCTGGTTCTTATTGCTCCTGGTCCTTATTGCTCCTGGTCCTTATTGCTCCTGGTCCTTATTGCTCCTGGTTCTGATTGCTCCTGGTTCTTATTGCTCCTGGTTCTTATTGCTCCTGGTCCTTATTGCTCCTGGTCCTTATTGCTCCTAGTTCTTATTGCTCCTGGTCCTTATTGTTCCTGGTCCTTATTGTTCCTGGTTCTTATTGCTCCTGGTCCTTATTGCTCCTGGTTCTTATTGCTCCTGGTCCTTATTGCTCCTGGTTCTTATTGCTCCTGGTCCTTATTGTTCCTGGTCCTTATTGTTCCTGGTCCTTATTGCTCCTGGTCCTTATTGCTCCTAGTTCCTATTGCTCCTGGTCCTTATTGCTCCTGGTCCTTATTGCTCCTGGTCCTTATTGTTCCTCGTCCTTATTGTTCCTGGTTCTTATTGCTCCTGGTCCTTCTTGCTCCTGGTCTTTATTGCTCCTGGTCCTTATTGCTCCTGGTCCTTATTGTTCCTGCTCCTTATTGCTCCTGGTCCTTATTGCTCCTGGTCCTTATTGTTTCTGGTCCTTACGGCTCCTGGTTCTTATTGCTCCTGGTTCTTCTTGCTCCTGGTCCTTATTGCTCCTTGTCATATTTTCTTTCTCTTCCATTAGATGTTGTGATTAATTTGAGCTTCAAGGTTATCGTGCATTATCGCCCTCAAAGTTTAACTGAATATTTTTTAACGGAATACCGTTTATTTTTCTCATCAGCTTGGAAACCTAAGTAGCACGAGTCTCCTGTTAAGGCTATGTGCTGCGGTGTTTGTAGACTTCATTTTTTTGTCAACTTGGACAGCTATTGACCCAATGACCATGGAAACAGAGAATATCGTTGATAAGGTAAACGTTAACGGCCAGGCTCTGTTTTTTTTTTTTTTTTTTTTTTTTTGCTTACACTGCACGATTACCGTTATGATAAGCAAGTCTCGCGTTTACAGAACAACATTTATTAGTAATCAAGTTAGAGATCTCGCAATTGCTGATCGACGTGAAACGTCTTCACTGTGGGTCAGTGGTATATCTACAGCTCCAAATTAAAATTGTTTTCATCTTTTAACACTTACCAGACGACCTCTGTTTTCCCTAATGAAGGTCCCAGATGATGACACTGACTTACAGGAGCAGCTTGTGATCCACCAGTGCACCTCTTATTACTACATGACCTGGTTGATTTCAATGTGCGCACTGAAAGGAATTCTGTTGATTTTCGGCGTGTTTTTGGCCTGGGAAACAAGAAATGTGCATTATCCTTTGCTTAACGATTCCAAGAACATTGGCTTAGCAGTGTATAACGTGTTCATGTTTTCTTGCCTGGCTATTGTGGCCGAGTTCGTGGTTTACCCTCCTGTTAAGACATTAGTTCAAAGGTCTATCGTGTTTTTGGCAACCACGTCGACAATTGCTCTGCTGTTTGTCCCGAAGGTTGGAAACAATTCAATTATAATCATATCATAATTTTTGTAGGTTTCACTCCTCCGAGACGTCAACTTAAGTGATAACAAGACTGATTATTAAATGATCCAGTTACCGTTGATTTGGTCCGCCTTAGAGATCAGTTTTCATTTGAGTGTCGAAAAAATCAAAACAAAAGTCTGATTGCAATTACCAATCAGAACAAAAGTTCAATTATAATTAACCAATGAGAGCGCAAAACAACAAAATTGGGGAATCAGATTTCATTTATTATAAAGCTTGAACGCCCGAAACTGCAACGACATGTGATATCGGTCATTGCTGAGCGCTGCCAAGCTGGAAATAAAAAAACAGCTTCGCAGTTAAAAATGTATCATGGGTCACTGGGATAGGTTCTCTCCCTTGAATTTCTCTTTAAAAGATAGAAACCTTCATTTATTCATTCATGATATTTTATTTGACAGGTACTTTACCTAAGGAAAAATAACGAAGTTTCCACTCCCGCTGTCGTGGAGACAAACAATGTGGTATCAAAAATTCATGGAGCGACGAATACAACGAACCCCTTAGAAAGACCTCATACTTAAAAATTTGTGTTAACTAAAGTTACGGCAATTACCGGAGGTAGAGAATTTATCGAAACAAACCGGATCCCTGCAGGATCAAAGGCGAGTCGGGATGAAATGAGCCAGAAACTTAGAAGGCCACTGCAGATCATTATCAACCTGTAACAAGCTATTGGTCGAGTGTTTAAGACGTTGGGGATGTTGCCTGGGGCCCGTTTCTCGAAAGTTCCCGTAACTTAACGGGCCCGAAGCCATATTTTGAAATCAAAACTTAATCAATAGAGAAGCAAGCTCTGACACCCTGACCAGTCCATTTTTTTCTTTGGCTGCTTGTTTTATCGTACAATTCTCAAAACGTTTCAGTAAACCCCTACCTTGAATGAATTCACAGAACAGCTTTACGGGCCTGTTAGGTTACCATCGCGAGGACCTTCGAGAAACGGGCCGCTGGTTGGGGTTTCCAGATCAGTTTTAATAAAACCGGAGGAATGAAACTGCAAAGTCCCACCAATAAAATCAAGTAGTATTGAATGTTGAATGAACTATCTGTCAACCATCCAGATCGACAGTACGATTTAGTTCCAGGTTAAATCATAGCCGCATGAGAGGCTATGCCCATCGCAGCTAAGTTTCTAAACTAAGGGAAAAGTGCGGCCGTTTGTCACAAGGGATTGTGAAACCATAGGCTTTAAGACAATAGTGATAAAGCAGTCCAGTTTGCTCATGCACGTGACGGATTAAACTGTGAAAGAGGGAATGTTCTCAGTTTACAAAATCAAGGGAAATCGCCATTGATAAAAGACGCTTAACACACAAGACGACACCTGGCTAAGATATGCACATATAGTTGCTATGGCAACTTTAGACACTGATGCAGTCATATCGATGTGTTTGCTTACAAAGTCGTCAAGAGATTGATAACCTCCTACCTAAAATAAATAGACCGCCTGAATGTAATTCGTTACTGTAATGGAGGAAAAAAAATTCCCTGAGGAACCCACTCTGTTGCTTAAATATGTTGTTTAATTTTGTAAAAATGTGAAATTTGCATCCCTTTTAAATGCGTTTAATCAGTTATTCGAATGTTGTGGATCTTCACGAGTTCTTAGACTAAAATTGTTTTTCCACTGAGTTGAGGCATACAAGTGCAATGCATTAAATTAAAAGTGGCGAATCCTGTTAGGCGTTGAAACGTACTTTTCTCTACATTTAGATCAATGCGAATGAAGACATGGTCAGATCTGCCAAATAATCAAGAAAACCGCAACGAAGTAGTTTATTTGTCTAAAATTGTCATTTAAAAGTAAAGCTTGTCAACCAGAGAGCAGGTGGTTCTTGTGTGCCGCCCAAATAAGGACGTGAATTCAAAAGATCGAGGCATTAAGGG
Source organism: Stylophora pistillata (assembly GCF_964205215.1). NCBI lineage: Eukaryota > Metazoa > Cnidaria > Anthozoa > Scleractinia > Pocilloporidae > Stylophora > Stylophora pistillata. The sequence continues at coordinate 31,700,658 of NC_142526.1, forward strand.
TTCTCTGTAGTCCTTGCAAAACTGGCAGCTTAAGGCTGAAGTAAACTGTGCTAGCAGCCCCTCTGCTGAAGCCAAGTGGGACACAAGTCGATATATTTATTTATATGCCAACACTGCTTGGGGGCTCAGGGTGTTTCTGACGTATTCAGAAAATGCACTAAAACTGACTGCCGCTGACAACATTCTCCAAGGTAATGTTAACAGTTATCGTTTTCTTTTCTTTTAACACTGGCTTCTAGTTGGCTATGAAACATCTGACTATAAATTGCGACATAAAGCTGTGTGGAGCTGATCCAGATCCGGTTACCTAGCATTATAGAGTTAATCAAAATACATTATCAAAGAGGAAAAGTGCTGCTTTCTCAAACTTATGGGCGTAGAGCGAAAGCTAGGGCCGACGGAGCTAACGACCAGTTATTATAATATTTCTCTGTTGCTTTCGCCTAAGAGAACAAATTAGAGTGTGTTGCAATCTTACGTCAGCGGAGCTAAACGATAAAGTAACCAACGTGACGCTGAAAAATAGGTTTAAGTTCTGTGCATGTGCCATGACGTAAAGCAGCATAAGTACCGTACGATCATAGCTATACCACTACAACGGAAAACAAAATAGCCAAAATTTTTAGTAACCTCTCTGAACGAATGAAGCTTTTCGCAGACCCCTAACAAAAATTAAAGATCAGTTAATGAGGCATTATATTACCAACAGGGACATTGGTGATGGAAGGGATCGATTAACTGGGAAACAGGATCGGTGGGAACCGCCAAAAGTTGTTGTAAATTAGTTACCTCAAGTCTCAACTTAAAAAAAAACGTACATGTTAGCTAACGAATTGTATTGTATTTATATACTAACTTCAAAAGATAGAAGGTGGTTGGGTTAGCGTTGATGTAAGAAATCAAAATTTTTCCTTCAATGCTCTCAATTTAGCCACTGAAAATAATCTTATGGCCATAAAATTCAATTGTTTGCAACTCTCACTAGAAGGTTGTCAAAAATTGTTGTTATATTCCTGACCCATAACTAAAAGCCGAGATGGATTTTATGGCTAAGAAGAAAAGTCCGTTTAAAAAGTTGTCAACTACTTCAAGCTTTTTTTTTAAATTACCTCAGGAAAACATATGTGAGCTAAATGGGCTCACTGGGTTTCTTGACAAATTACCAGATCATCTTGTAGACTATCGGTCACAACAGCAAGCTTCTTTTTAGCGGGTAAAGTCGTCGAATTCGTATCCTTGTATTCGGTACAGTTTTCCTTTGACATGTGAAGGTTTATTTACGACATTTACTTGAACCTAGACGTATTTGCCGAGTAACATTTGCATTTAGCATTTTAATTATAACTTACGGCAAACATGTAATACTCCACTGTTTGGCTGAAATAATTGTCATAAAAAATCATGGAAAAAAAAATTAAAACTTGATCTGAGATCCGTTTGATTAATCGTTGTATTTTTGCTCATCAGACATTCCTCGATCTGCCTCAGTTACAGTTACAAAGTTTCTAGCTCTTAAACTGATGTGTTTGTTTTGTCTATAAAATTGCGGTTAAATTAAGTGTCATCATTTCGCTTTGAAGCAAACCTTTAAGTGACAAAAGGTTTAAAGTGGTATAATGTTGTTGTGAAACATAATGGAACAGTTTCCATTTACAGCGGCGATCGAAAATTATAGTTTTTTATCTACCAAGGATAACGTTCTGAATTCAAACAAAAGATTTAATTAAAAGCTGTCGGACGAGAAAAAAGCGACTTCATTAAGACGACAGCGGTTGGTTTTGTTTCCAGCGACATATGCCCCCATTTAAGTGCACGATACCTCTATCTCATATTAATGAAAAAAACTTTCAAAACGGAAGTTTTAAAATGCTCATCTTTATTTATCTATCAAGCAAATAAAACTTCCTCCTTTGGGGAACTTTAGATCTATTCAAGAGAGAAAAACTTATTACGACTTTTGTGCTAATATCTTAGTTTTGCTCTCACCTGCATGAAGCTAAATTAGTCTCGCACATTCATTGATCACGTTGAAAGTGATCGCAGCGGCTCGGTAAAAGTTTTCAGAGGATAAGAGCCTTCTTCCAGGTACTTTAAATTTTTCACCGACCACACATCACTGAACTCTAAAAAGATTTCTAAAAAGGAACTGGAATACCTCCCCACCGGACATTTTAACATAAAATGCCATGGATTAATGTCGGAAAGTTGTTATTTTATGAGTTTTTTTTCCCCAATTTGCAAGTGATTGTCTCCTCACTGGAAGGGGTTAGATAACTAACTCAATTTACTGTCACTGAATTCGCTAAGTCTAAAAATAAAAAAAATTTTGTATGAAGTAACCATGGCAACTGGAACACATGTCTAGTGATTAGAATTTGACAGTCACGCATACATTAGAGACCTTCGACCCACACTGTGTGAGCTTATTTCGATTTTCGTAGCAGGACGCCTTTTGTTGACTTGCTAATCCTCATAGCCAGATTGAATCATAGAGCCTTACTCATGTGAGCGCAAAGTGTCTTTCTTTGAATAATAATCCTGACTATAGTTCGATCCCGAACTTTTCAGTGCATAGCGGGCCTAACGATACTGATCTGCCTGTTGACTCTATAATATTTTGATTGTTGATTTTTACTCGCAGATACGATAACAGAACATGGCAATGGCAAACCTGTTCCAACTTCTCGTTTGCTTGCTTTGCTATATTTCATTGACGATAGCGAACAAAACTGATCATGGCAACTCCAAGACCAAGACGGACCTTTACATCGGTGGCCTGTTTGGTGTTAACGTCAAAAATGGCAGTTGGAGCACAGCTGGGGTCATTCCAGCTTTGGAGATGGCATTAGAACATGTGAACGGCGATCCTAAAACTTTAGTGAACTATCAGTTGAAATATGTGTGGAATGATTCCAGGGTATGTTCACAGTGTAGGATAAGAGCTAGAAATGTTTTTTTCTATTTTTTTTCCTTGAAAAGTAAACAATTCGTTTTCAGTTTCAGTTAATGCGGCTGAAGAAAATTCGGAAAACACCCCACAAAAAAAATTAAAGAAAGGAGCGAAATAGAAGCATTTCATCTCTATTGTGTAACGCTTTTTGTGAATAGGACTGCAGCACTTTGAAAAAATCAACGGTCTATGCAATTTGTAACACCTAGATGCAAATTCCAAACAAGGTGCTTTGTAGGAACGGGGAGCTTATTTATTCTTTTGAGAAACAACAGAATAAGCAAAACAAAGCTTTGATGATTATTTGAAAAGAATCAAGAGGCCTGGAAAATGAACTGATTGTCAGTGGATCCTCCCAGGCTAGAACATCAGGCCAAGTAATCGTCTCAAAAATTTAAGACGAGATCATTCGCTTGAAGGAACTGAGCATTCACGTCGACAAAAAATGTTGAGAGACTAGCTTTTAGACCACTGTTTTTGCGACGAGGCTTTAATTAAGAGGAAGATGTACTATCGCAGTGCTAACAATGAAACAGAAGAGGCGTCAGCATTTTGTAATAACTTACGCAGTTTGTAATAACTATTGCAGCGGTTCAGTACCACACATTTAGTGATAAGGGCTGCAGCATTTTGAAAAATCATCATCAACACCTTGACGCAAATTGTAATAATATCAACTTTGTCAGAAAAGCATATGAACAAATAGGGAAAACGATACCTGCTCAGGAGAACGTGACGTTGCGTTACATTTATGGTATTTTTAAAATGAGTGACAGAGATCAAATGTCAAGTCCTTTTAATTCGTTCGAGATTTTGCCATGTGAAGATCGAGTATTCGCCAAGGAGGTTTTGTCCTTAGTCAGAATAAAGTAAAACTTTGAGTTTAACCGCGGATTTATTGTGTCGTTCTTAACAAAATGATATTATCGAATTAGCCGTCATCATTACAACATGTGTTGTTATTGCAAAATGTCGCAGATCACATGAGCTTTCGCCACATTTTTGTAGGGGGAAGCTTTTTCTTCCTTAATATATGGAATGTTATAGGAAATATTTCATTCAATTCATAAGTTAGTTGAACTTAGAAATTTGAACTTTTTTTTCAAGTGTGAAAGTGGAGCTGGGATTCGAGCCATGCTGGAATTGATTAACACACCGCCCCACAAGATTGTTTTCTTGGGTCCCGGTTGTTCGGTTGCAACTAAGCCTATTGCAGAAGCCGCGCTTTATTGGCAAGCAGTGCAGGTAACGTAAAGTCATTCACACACTGATGGTGCATTTTTTAGCACAGCTAAGAGCCAAATATTCTTCTCTATGCTAATGTAGACGTTCCTCTATTGCTTAGAGAAAATTACACAATAACAACTTTATCATATGTGTTGCTATAATTGTTGTTGTCGTCACTATTATTACCATCACTATTGTTGATGTCAGGTTATTATCATTATTGCTATTGTTCCAAGAGTTATATTTGCGCGCCGGTGTTTACTTAAACTATTGTAACGGTACTTATTTCCGGCAAATATTGTGGTTCGATTTACACAGACAGTGTATCGTTCATGTAACGCTCTATAAAAGAAAGTCATCAGATACATAAAAAAAAGAACCGATAATGGCACGAGTCATGCCGAAACATGTGTCTAGAAGGTTTTCTCGTAAATTTTGAAATCTATTTCGATTAAATTATTATCAAAAGTCGTGGAAGTACTCTTATCATTCATCTTTATTATGACTAATATGACTAACACTGTAAAAATTCTGGGAGTTTCCTAAATGTTCGCCTTTTTTGCGAGTCAGCGCCTCTGTTTTCGGTCTATCACCATTTCAAACGGTAGCCAAGGTGAAGCTCTCTATTGGCTTGGAACGAGGCTGATTTCAATACAAATATTCTTTTGGACCTTTATTGATGACAAGTTCTTTGCATTATTTGCTAAATTTTTGTTCTGTTTTGTTCTGTTTCTTTTTTCAGATTGGTTACAGCGCATCCTCACCTCAGTTTTCAAACAAAGAAAAGTATCCTTTATACTTCAGAACTGCCACATCTGAAAGAATGGAAAACCCGGCCAGAGTCGCACTGTTAAAACATTTTGGGTGGAAAAGGGTCGCCCTTATCGTGGAAAACTTCGATATTTTTGTTACAGTAAGAATTTCTGGATCGTTAAAACGATGCATAAACATGCGAGCTTAATTCTGCAACGTGACTGAAGTGAGAAAATTAAAATCGTAAAACTAAATTCCACAGGAAAACGTACCTTTTCTTTAAACATGTGATAGTTTTACCTGGTAGAACTCGTCAGACGCGTAAAATGTAAACATTTGATGTTTTTAATAGACAAAAGAAGAGCTCATCTCAATGTTAAAAGAATCAAATATTACCATCACTGCGGCAGAAACCTTCAAACAGGACCCGGCTTCATCGGTCAAGAATTTACTGAAGGTATGAAATTATTAAAGCGGAATAATCACCTTTGGTAGCCTGCCTTTCAGCTTGCTCCTCTTATACCCCAGAATCTTCCGACCAGTCCTTAAACCTAGCTAATGGATTAGTGAGTACATAAATTGTGGAAAAAATTACAGAGAAAGTAATTAACAAATGGTAAACACCACAGCGTGCACTATTGAGTTATGGATGCACTAGGGAGGTTGCTAAGCACGAAAGAAGCGTAAGAGTCGCGCGAGGCGATAGCCGAGAGCGACTCTAGCTTCTTGAGTGCTTAGCAAACCTCCCAAGTGCATCCATAAGTCAATATTGTACGCTATGGCATTTACCATTTGTTTTCTAACATAACATAGATACATTGTAGCAAAAGAGTTTTCTATTATTTAACAAATCTTACGTGACCAGAAAAAACAAGCGCGCGGAAAACTAGTCTTTGCATTTGCTCACGTCAGCAGCGTACACCTATGTGCAAATGGTGGACGCTGAATCGACCAATCAGAACGCGCGCTTTACTTTGGTTGTGTTACAATGGTATTTATTTTTTATAAGTGATCAAGCTATTACTGATATTTAAGGACAAAGACGCCCGGATCATCATAGGACTGATGTACGAGGACATGTTTAAAAAGGCTATGTGTACTGTGAGTATTGAATAGCGAATAAACGTTTTACTTATTTACGTCAAAAAGAGTAAGTCATAAAAGAAACTGTGGTGCTGCGTTGGTGGGCGTATTGCAAAATACTTTGATTGTGGCAGCTGTGTTGATAATGGAAATTGGGCACCATTAACATGGCTTAATCTTTCAAGTTGGCGCTCTTAATCCCAACGGTTTCAACGATCGCTTTTCATTCAACCAATTTATTAATTTATTTTTTTGTTTTTCACGTTACCATATTCCCACCAATAGCGTAGCTCCATCTTTCTGTATATAAACCACGCGCGACCCACAATTTACTCTGACGAGGGGCTAACACTCGAAATGTCAGCTTTAGAAATTCTTTACGATGGTCAATTCACATTATCAACCCAGTTGATCAAACCAAAGTACTTCATACATCAATTTGGCAAGATTGAACATTTACCAACTACCACTAACTAGTACCAATGTTCCTGCTGATCAAAGACTTGCGTCTGTGTATGGATCTCTATGTTCTTCATGTGCTGTGGATAGTGGCTAAGGGCTATTTTTGTAGCCTTCAAGTCCACAATCTGGCCAAAGTAATATACCATTATAATATTCTTATATGATGGTGGCTCGCGGTGATATTTCCTTTCCGCTACGCCATTGGATTCACTCACTCCCTCACTTTTCGCGAACTTAACGACCCATCCTTCCTTGCTTACACCCAGCAAAATCAACATCATGATGCCAATATCAGTGCTGTTAACATCTCCTTCGCTGGAAGTCATTTAAATTTCGGCTTACTAAAACCAAAGGTATGGCAGTTCTCCAGCCAACTCCTTAATCATTTGAGAAATGCACGGCTTAGGCTTTTATTAACAATGGCACAAATGGACGGAAGGAGCTTCCACGATACACTGAAGCGATGTAAATTTTAGTAAAAGGGGTAAGTTTCTAAAGAAACTGTGGTGCTGCGTCGGTGGGGGTAACAAGGTAATTAGGTTTTATCAACTGAGTTGAAATTGTAAATTGGTCACCGTAGAGAATTTAAAAAGCTGACGTTTCGAGCGTTAGCCCTTCGTCAGAGCCAATGATGATTTATTTACAATTTTAACTTAGTCGATAAAACTTATGTAAAGTTTAGGATCATATGCTGCAAAAGTTATGAAATATAATGTACAATTGTTTTCACCACAAATTAATCCATCCGTAACATTCATTTGAAAGGCAAGCTGAGAATAATCTATTTTCACAGGCCTACAAAGAAGGACTCTTTGGAAGCAAGTATGTTTGGATAATAGTTGGATGGTACTTGGAAGACTGGTGGACAAAAACAGATGAAGAATGTGCAGGAGAAAATCTGCTTGAAGCCGCTAGTAACCTGATATTAACATCTCCATTGCTTCTCGGCAATTCGACACAACCCACTATATCGAAGAAGGTAGGAGTGTTTACATTCTTCACAGGGCCAAAATTACTGCATATGTTGTCCGAAAAAACTTGTACCGCTGTTCCCTATCAAAATCCAGACATGAATTGAAAAAGTCTTGAATCCTCAGTCAATTTGTGTTTGCCGTTTATCATTTCTTATTCTGACAACTGACGAAAAAAAAGGGGTTGAACGTTGTTTGGCTTGTAAAAGCTTTGTTGAGAGTTGTACGTACGTGGAAAATCCCTGGGCGGGTGGCATGTAAACTCAAAACAGTGACAAAGTACGATTTGTTTCTTTATCATTTTGTCAGCCTTCAGAATATATATGCTGATAACTAAGTAAACGTCAACTGATGACTTTGTCTTAATCTTTTTTTTTTTTAGACAGCACAACAACTTAAGTCAACTTACGAGGAAAGGTGTCGACGTTCTAATTACACATCCCACGAGTACGCAAGTTTCACTTATGACGCCGTGTGGACCATCGCTCTCATGCTGGACAAATCTATCCCGCTGCTTCGGGAAAAGAACAAAACTCTGGAAACCATAAAATACGGGGATAAAGAAACAGCTGGGATCATGAAAGATATTCTGTTCCGTACAAACTTCAAGGGAATGTCGGTAAGTTAACCAATTCTGCTTCCTGTTTGGACCTCAGGGTCTCTGTCCTACTTCGCCGATGTTACAAAAAGACAGAAAGACAAAGTGAAGCCAGCTACCGTTGTTTTCTCAACTGTGGGTCAACAATTTTAGGAATTTTTTCCGGCATGGTCCAATGAAATAAGTTTTGCTGTACCTTATTAGGGTCACGTGACGTTTAATCAAAATGGAGACAGGCAAACAGTTGTGCTAATTAGTCAGAGGATAGGTAAGTGAAATTCTTCTTTTACTTGTTTTTGTTTTGTTTTGTTTTTTTCTAATACGTTGAAAATGATCGTCCTAATTCACCTAAATATCATACATAAAGATTTTATCTGGAGGTTTCACCCCATTGCAAGTTTGCTTCATCAAATATATCAAGTTTTCTCCGACCATTATCAATGAGAAAGTTGTTTAAATTCTAAAGGAAAATGGTAATGCATTTTCCTTGAATCGTATAACTGAATAAAAATTAAGAGAAAAAAGAAAACAGCAAAAATAGTGTTTGTTTTTATACTGAGCGCGAAACAATATCACTTAGCCTCGTTTTCAACTCGCAATTTCACGCTAAAATACCTCGCTTCGTTAACCAATAAGAAGGCGAAATTTTATTCAATGATACGATGCTATACTGAAAAGTAATGTTAAAGGCGAGCTTTAAACTTAGTGTGACTAGAAAAATTCATACTTATCAGAATGCTGTGGTATTGTTTTAGGAGGCCGAAAGCAACTGGTCGCTACAATAGATATTCGTGATGGGAAACTTCAACCATATGGTAATGGTTTTGAATGGCCAGGTGAGACAAACATTGGGCACCTCCTGAGCATGCTCAGCTGCATGGACTCTGATGTTAGGTTAGACTTAAGGTTGCATGAGTCTTGTGAATTTTATTGGCCTTTATACATTCCAGGCCTTTGCCGGTTTCTTCAATAAGGAAACATTGAGGAATATTCCTACTTCAGTACGTAGTTTCCCGATGATTCGCTTATACAAATACGTCTGGTTATATTTGGAGGTATGAGAGAGTTAAGTTTCTACCCGAGAACATAAAAAAATGATGTTACCAGTGCTATAAAACGGAGTCTCGCCGGTAGTGCTCCCTCCCGCAATGAACACCAACTATAGATAGGTTCATGAATTACAAAGTCTTGTCTTATGTACCAGGTTTTCTCTGCCTTTTCAACCGCAGATGATCGTGTTCCAGCAGATGGAGCCAAAATCACTCAAAAGGTTTATTATGAAGACAGAAACACGACTGTTACGTTCTATGTGTTGGCCATATCTGGAATACTGCTCTGTTTGTTTTGTTTGCTGTTCAACTATATCTATCGAAATCAGAGGTACTCTGCAAAACAAAGAACACCAAGCTGGTTACCGAAGCAATAGCATTCACCCTCTAATTTTTTTTTCCAGAAACATGCTAAAATGCTATTGATAAACTTCGTCTGCTGAGAGTCTTCCTTCTATCAATTAGAATGTTAAGGTCGGGTTTTCAATGAAACCGCTGAAAAGTTCTTGGAGAGAATTTGAACTTTTTCTAACAATTCTAACAGTTGTACTCAACTTGATCCTTTTCTCGCTTATTATTTTCTGAAAAAGAATTGAAAAGTGTGCCGCGCATACTGATGGCGGCTCAAAAAAGTGGAGTGTTACGAACCACTTCAAAAAAACCTTTCACTTTAGATTATTCTTTTTTATTTTTTTTGGGTGATGACTCCTTGACCTAAAATTATTGCCATTCAGTTTAGATGCTGTTTTTCGATTCTTTATAAATATTGGTTATTTGAATTAAACTGGGCGGTTGCTAAGGCAATAGGCCATTTCCGAATTCCCATTGGCCTCTTTCTCAAATCGAGGCCAGGTGCTAATTTGAATGTGAATGAAAACTTATATGAAAGTATCAGCATCAGGACTCCCTTTGAAAAAGAGACTAAAGGTAATTCGGAAATGAGCTATTAAAAAATTTACCCCACGAGTGGATGAAATCATTCAGGAGGATGGAACTATGTACTCTATTCTTGGTTTGGAAATAACGAGTTTTGTATTTTTTCTTTCGCAGTCTGATACGACTGTCATCTCCGAAATTCAACAACATTACTGTCATTGGATGTATACTTGCTTACTTGGAAGTATTTTTATCGGCCCACAGTAATTCTGCGTCAGCGGAACACTTCAACCATGCGTTCTTTTGTCATGTAAGACCTGTTTGTGGCAAGTTCACTTTTCTTTTAAGTCTTATCTCGCGTTTCCGTGATTTCGATAGCCTAATAAGGGATTTTGCAAAATTGATTCAATAAGACTGCAGTTTATGACAGCAGCTTAATTTCAATAGTTGACGATTATATGTCAACAAAATAAATCCAGGTTTTATAATGCTTTTAAGAGAATTTTAAATACCTATTAATTTTCGTGGTTTTTCAATTATCTCTTTATACCGGACAATTTTCAGAAAAGTTTGATGAGAACTTTTACCCAAAGTAGCAGACAATCTAACATTGCAAGTAGTTTTAGAATTGCCATTTCTTTTAAGCAATTCGTTGGTATAGCTTGTCGCGTTTTGTTCCTGATAGTAATTGAAAGATAATTGTGTCTTATAACACTTGGCTTGTATAATCTTTAGATTGCTGCCTGGCTTCTGACCACCAGCTTTACCTTCGCCTTTGGTGGCATTTTTGTTAAAACCTGGAGAGTTTACAAAATATTTACAAACAATCAATTGAAAAAGGAGGTGAGGAAGGATTTGTCCATTTTGAACTGACGATGAACTTGAAGCAGACGTCAACTAATTATTTTCATTCTTTCAAATTTTTAGATTCGCAACTTGAGTAGTACCAGTCTTCTTGCAATACTGTTGGTCGTTTGGATTATAGACATCATTATCCTGTCAACTTGGACATCTATGGACCCATTGACGATAGAATTCACGAAAATTAACAAGATGGTAACTAATCATATGTGCGAATAAAGGCTGATAGTTTCTAAAGAAACTGTTAGGGGCTGCGTCGGTGGGGGCAACGAAATAATTTTGATATATCAACAAAGTTGAAATGATAAATTGGCCACCGTAACGATTACAAAAGCTGACGTTTCGAGCGTTAGCCCTTCGTCGGAGCGAATAGAGGAATTGTGGGTTTTGTGTGCTTTTAAAGGCAGAAAATGGAGCTACGTTATTGGTGAGAACATGGCAACGAGAATACACGAATAAATTAAATGTTTTTCTCGTTGCCATGTTCTCACCAATAACGTAGCTCCCTTTTCTGCCTTAAAAGCACACACGACCCACAATTCCTCTCAGTATTCGCTCCGACGAAGGGCTAACGCTCGAAACGTCAGCTTTTGTAATCGTTACGGTGGCCAATTTACCAGTTTCAATTTTGTTGATATATCCAAATTATAATCATATATGCGTCTGTCCTTCAATAGGTTATAAATAAGAACCAATCAAAATGCTTGTATCATTCAGCTCCCTCTATAAATCGTAGTGATCAAGACTATGTATGTCGTTACAGGATATCAATAGTGACCCTGACCTCGTGGAGGAACTCTTAACCTCTCGGTGCACTTCTCCCCATTCTGATACCTGGATGATGTCATTGTGCGGACTGAAAGGAATTCTGTTGATTTTCGGCGTGTTTTTGGCCTGGGAAACCAGAAACGTGCATTATCCTTCGCTGAACGATTCCAAGAACATTGGCTTAGCAGTGTACAACGTGTTTATGTTCTCTTGCTTGGCGATTGTGGCTTGGTTTGTGGTTGATCCTCCCCTTACGACTCTGGTTCAAAGATCGATCGTCTTCGTGGCAACCACGTCGACAATTGCCCTACTCTTTGTCCCAAAGGTATAGGTTTACTGGGCCCTCACCTTACCAACACGTGGTTCGAGCTTTTAAGGAAATTTTATGAGGCATTTTCAACACGGTAGTCTAAAGATGCTTTCTAAAGAGAGTTTCCTCTGCCATTGCTCTATCTCTTAAGCCAATTACAACTCAGGAATTGCAAATAAATAAAATATCGTTCATCCTTGATGAAAAAGAGTAATTATGTCTTACTGCTTAATTTTAGATACCGATATTTGGTGGTAGAAAGTGTGTTGTCTCAACATTAAGTCCTGCACTTTTTATTTTACAGATTCTTGCACAAAGGAAAACAGAATTCCCTTTGCCAAGCACTGAGCTGAAACGGCAAGAAAAATAAAAACAGGAGCACAAGAAAGAGGAAATAGTTAACCAACAAATCTGAACATAATTTAAGCCCGTTCGTCCAGTTTGTAAACTTGAGATCCATGAAAACAACCCCATCAAGAGAAAGTTTTTTTCAAGTAATAAGAAAACCCCATTTAAGAGTAATTAAGCTTCATTTTCACCGCAGTCATCGCAGTGTCCGACATCCCGATCCTGCCTTTAAGTCTCACAGCCCCTTTATACGCCGCGACAACCCAACCTATTTTGTAGGCCGACTAATGTTATCACCTCTTACTGTCCCGATTTATGGCCAACTCGCTTTCTTGCCAATTTTCCTTCCGCTTGTGGATTACGGAGCAAAGTTCTTCATAACCGCCTCCCGGTTAGCTCAATGGATAGAGCGCTGGACTGTTGTGCGGGAGGTCGAGGGTTCGAGCCCCGGCCGGACCAACACTCAAGGTCTTAAAATAAATGAGAAGAATATGCCACCTTTCTATAACAGCAAGAAATGGTTAGATATTCTAGTCTTCTCGGATAGGGAGGTATAAATGGAGGTCCCGTCTCCTACAGGGTTAGGGGTCGAAGACGTTAATTTCCCATGCACGAGATTACAGTGTGATGGATGTCCTCCCCTGGGGTGGGATGGGCGGGTTAGGATTGATTGTAAAGCGCTGTTGATCTGTCATTGTAAATAGCGCTCTATAAATTGTTGTTGTTGTTGTTGTTGTTGTTGTTGTTGTAATAGAACCCGCAGGAAAGACACAGGATAATGTTGTGATTATTTCACGAAACAAAAGTTGTGTCAGCAAGGCCAAAATCAAGGTGCTGAACACGATATGTTGATTTAATGAGAGATTATTCAGTCACTAGTGAGTAAAGGAGAGTTCTCTTTTTATAGTAACAAAAGTCTAGCTTAAGAATACAAAAATTAAATAGTCTTCATACAATAAATTTAAATAATTACGAAGACCTTTTCACTCGGTAACCACTGGAAGTTGTCTGTTACAAGTATAAGAAATTTCTTGTATTCATTATTTTACCCGAAAGTTCTTCCCGGAACTTCCGTATCATACGAGAAAAAAAAATTACCATCAAGAAAAACGATTTGACGCATGTCACTTCTCTCATTACAATGCGCTATCTTGGTATTTTTATCATTTATACCCTCCTTGGAAATTAAATATTTGCCGCCTCTACTTAACAAATATTCGCCGAAGGCAAGGTGAATATCGTCGAATAATCCCCGAGACGAAGTCGAGGGAATTATTCGACAATATTCAATGAACCTGAGGCGAATAATTGTTTTAGTATAATTTCAGAGCTGAACAACTGAGAAATTTCTAAAATCATAACATTTTAGTAACATTTATTAACTTTTTATAGAAACAGCGCGAAGCGGTTTATATAGCGTCGTATAAGGAACCGCTCGACCAGTCAGATTGCTGGAAACTCTTTGATCAGCTCTGAAATTATACTAAAGTTAAATATTCAGCACAAGACTGTTTACTCAAAAATATATTTGCTTCTTACTTAAGAGGCGACCTTTACTCTAATGTGGTTCACATGTTTGTCACGATTCTAAACCTGTCTAAACGCGTGAAACAATTTTATAGAAATATTTTAGTGTATCACTAAGCAAGCTTAAGGCTTGCACTTGATGGAAGTAAGAGTTGTTTGCTTGGTTTTTAATAAAGAGTTTTAAAGTATAGGAGAAGCAACTGATTCAAAGTTATTGTTTTGACGTTTCCAAGTAACATGAACTATGGCTGGTGCCCCATGCGAGCGAGGAAAATTCATGTAGTAGTAAAAACTAATAAGTTATTAAAGAAAAGCAAATGAAAACTTCATTCAATTTTCTCCCATGTAATTATCCATACAACTGAAAAATACCATGGTTCATTTCCATATAAACACCTACTGAAAAAAAAAGAACGATTGCATTTTACCGCTGACCCTCGCCATTGTAGTAATCCGTTCGAAAATGGGTTTCAATTACGTTTGTGCTATTTTTCTCATTTTTTTTTATCAGAAACGGAGACTTTAGTTGTTAAGGAGGTACATCAAGTTAGTTCAGATCAATTTACTCGCCATATATAGTGACCTTTAAATCGAATGAAATTAAGATCATCATTTGCTGGGGTACACAAACAAACACCAAAGATTTGGGAATAAACCGAAATAAAGAGGGAATGGTTAACAATGGAGAGGATCAGCGCAGACTGTAAATAAGGAAAATCACGAAGGTGTGTACATCGTGAAGTGATTCTTTTGAAGGTTTCAGTCAACTACAAGAGGTTCGAGGAAGTCCCTTTCCACTACGCGCTCCAATAAACTTTTACTTTGCGAGTTTTTAGACTTGCTAGTTTTGTCCCGCATCTCGCCGCAGCCAGAGAACCTGTCCCTCGACAAACACCTGAAGAAAGGAAGCAGCTGATCCAAAGATTTGATCTGATACATGGTCAGCAGCGGTTCTCCTGGCACACGCTGTAGCTCCTCAACATCAACTTGATCTCTTATCCTCTTTCGAAGCAGTTTTTCCAAACGAGCGATATGAGGTTTAAAGACTGGAACCTTTTCCTCTCCAGCGGTCATGTTATATGCTTCCCCTTCAAACGCCCAGCGATAGAGTTGAAACTGCGATAAATAATCACTAGGCAGAGCCTGGGACAGATCGAGAAGTTTACACACCGCAAGATACAAGCCAAGCCATTTTTCCTGACTGTAGTTCACATACCCGTTTGAACCGAGAAGTAACTCAGATATAACCATTCTCTGCTTGTGTGACTTGCCGTCAGAACCCAGGTCACTTTCCATTTGAAGCAACACATGCACGACTTCCGATACAATCGTCGGCCACAACGGTGTCAGATGCTGCGCCGACATGCGCAGAATAAGTACCCGGAAAAACAGAAAAATTTGCTCGTGTACGACTGGAGACTGAGGCAGTCTCAGGCTCTCGGCGAGCCGCTCCTGTATTTCTGGCAGAGCGTACTGGTACTGATCCACCTCGCTGCAGAAAATTGTAAACGACAGCTTCTTTAAAAGCTGAGCACGCTGCTCCATTTCCTGCAGCAAACACAACAAAAATTATATTTATATAAAAACGAACGAACAAAAAAAAAAAATTAATAATACTGGCAAGGTAAATACCTACAAAGCTTGTCTAAGATGCACATTGTTTTCACACGTGGCTCATTAGTTGCCATTTTCATAGAGTAAGGTCACATAAACTACGGATTACTCCATACCCGTCAGTAAAGAGCATTGGATCGCGAAATCCGGGAGCTCGGCATACTGCTTTGTCCTAAGCTCATCAAAAATGTTTCAAGATAACTTTCTTAATTAAAACACAACTTCGCCTGCTATGACTCCGTGACTTTCCGTTTTATCTAAAATTATGGAACTCTATAAGAACTCGAAGAGATAAGGAAGATCATTTATATTAAGCGCTGAAACTTGCTAGACAAAGGCAGCACAAAACTTATGTAAAAGTCACACTAGAGTCGAAGTGGCTAGGAAGCCAGACCCTAGCAAAAGCTAAGTGTAATCGCCTTGACCGGCGCATTTTATGATAAACAATTCACTTAAAAGAGCCACTTAAGAAACCTTGGGCCTTTTCCTTTTTCGAATCATGCAAATACGCCTTGACTTGAAGCTCGGTAAGCTAGGAAATTACAAGAGAATGATACATCATGATAGACTGAAACTGGCGAAGGGTACAGAAAATTCAAACTGAGTGCAACTGATTAACTTGAAAAAATTCAGCCTCTATCTTTCAAGACGCTCGCCGATAGTGTAGTGCCTTTGAGAGTCCCTGAAGATTTGATCAGAAAAGTCATATCAAGTAAAAGTAAGATCAAAGAAACTTAAGTACCTGTTCCCTGTTAGCAAAGATGTTAATAGAAGCACTTTGACTCAACCCGGCTACTCTTGTCATCAGCTCTTTGAATGACGTGTTGTCTTGCGTCATCAAGTTGTCAATAATCGTTCGCCAACTCCCAATACACGTGATATCCATCTGGAAGAAACTCAGGTCCAGTAATAGTTCCATAACTTCCTTTTTCCAGGCACGTCGAGTGTATTGGTACCCACTTAAGGAAGCCAAGAGGTTACAACAAGCGCGGAAGCTGGGTACATTGTGTGGACTTAAATGGAATGAAGCCACAACGAATAAAACTGAGTGACGAAAGCAAAGCGGGATTTTATTGGTTCTGCTTAATTTCGCCTTCTCAACGGTCTAAAAGACTTACGCCTCCCTCAGTCTAAATTCATCACCGGTAGAACTAAAACCTTTGAGTCAGTGGCGTTTTCTTATGGCTAGGGCAGTTCGCTTGTTTTACTTGAGCGTAGTAAAACGAGTGGAATGGTCACGAAGCACAAATATTTCACAGTTATGAGAGTCTGTTGGTTTTTTTTTTTTTTAACCTGACAGTGCATAATTTATTATAGCATTCTGGTCACTTGAAAGTAAATGACGTATGGAATTCTCAAAATATTTATTCAGCCACAATACATGTTCACAGAAACAAAAGATTGTGTACGCTTCACGAGCTCCCGACATAAACTGTAGCCATCTACGCCCTGGTTTTTGCAACCAGTCTCCCCTAAACACTATCTTTTCAACTCTTAATACATCCATTTTGAAATCACTGGTGGTCCCTGTAATCTGATTGGCTCTAATTGGTGCATTTTATTCACGAATTGCACCATTTTTTGCTCTAAATGGCATCATTTTACGCTTGACTGAGTTTTTGACACATGATGTCAGTCTTTCTCTTTTGCATACAAAATAAGATGTAAAAGCGTTTCCGGTTCCACTTATTATTTAAAAACCGGCTCAATACTGCATCAGTAAAATATTTGAATTGACCAAGTCCTGTATTTGGGTGATTTCAAAATGGATGTAATAAAGTGGTAATTAAACCTTGTGTCGTGCAATTTTGTTCTGAAATCATACATGTGATTTCAAATCACGCCTATGATTTCAGCCCAAATTGCACTCCACTCAGTTCAATTACCATTATTTATCAACTCTTCGCGTTCTCATTTGCTCCTCAGAGGAAGGAAGCCCGGCACGTGATCCCTTAAAGCGAATCCAAACACTGACACTGGAATAGGCGAACTAGGACTGCCAAAGTTTTCGCAGAATGTCGGGTCTACAACCTACCTGTGATTTTTGAGAAACGGAGTTACGTTGTACATCACAGTCGTGAGAAAACTCGTCATCCGCTCCTTCTCGTCGCTTCCAAACACCATGTCCAAGACTGGGGCAAGAACCTCGGCCAATACGTAAAGGGCTTGGGTACTATAGCTGCCAGTATTGCTTGAATTAGTACCACTGGGCACAGGTGGAGGAGGTGTCGCAGGCTCAGCTTCAGAAGTTTCAGATTCCACGTTACTTGAATGGTCTGAAGGGACTTCTGGTTGTGGGATGACAGCCAGCGTCCTTCTAAACCAGGCGGCGTTTTCCAGTGATGATCCCGCCACCGTGTTGCACGCTTCAACAAGACGCTGCGTTATGTCCTGATTGAAAAGCAAAAAAGGAAGGCTTCAAACAAAATAAGAAAATAAATAAAAGCGATAGTCATGACAGTGTTAAATCGATGATGCCGCAAGAGTCTCGATTTACTTGACCGGCATCAAGTCGAAATAAGTTCCTGTTACCTGTAACTCCTTCCGGACCTTTTTGTCTTCTTGTAAAGGAATATTCTTGACGTAAGATCGAAGAATAATCAATAACAGAAAAAGAGCTGGAGGAAAATTGAGCTGAAGTCCTTCCTTCATGAGAGATAGCAAAGATGAACGTACAACAATTAGCTGGCTTTCTGATGCTTTCTGCAAATACTCGAACAAAAATTGTAGTATGTTGACTTCCAGGCCAGCCTGAGTAGGTGTGGTCTTGTCTTTGCTTGTGACAACTTGACGCACGATCTGTTTGACATTGTCAATCATTTCTTCCACAGACAACGCCTGCAAGATACCAGTAACATTCACTTTATCAGTTTGACTTTCGTACTCGCAAAAGCAAACCTTACAATTAAGGCTTCCCAAGAGAAAAGAATCCTACCTTGATGGCATAAACGATATCTACCACAATGATCTGATCTTCAGAGGCCAATGGAACTGCTCTGACAGACTTGACCCCAGATCCCTCTCGCCTACGCCTCTGGTACCAAACATCTGCAAGTGAGGCTAGAAACACTATGGTATGGTTCATGGTGATCGGAGTCAGCAATTGCAGAATCTGTTGTCGAACAGCCTGGGAGGAAAAAGAGCAATAAACACGTTTACATACACATTTACTGTCTAGATTAACGACGATGTCGATTTGTGTCAATGTAACAAACGATCTGGACAAATAATGAGGGGAGGACCCCTCAATGGCTATTTGAAAGACTGTAGGGAGTTGAAGTTGGCTGATTTGTAAATAATTTTTGTAATGAAATGACGGCAGTGATTCAGCTCTCTGGAGTTACCGCACCTACCTTTGGACTTCCCATCAAGTTGAGCGACCATTCAGATGGTAGCCGCTGGCTGGTTGAATCAGCTCTCTGCGGGCTCCAGGTGCTCCACACTGTAAACAGAGAGGACAGAATCTTGGGAAGGACACTCAGAAGTCCTTCACGTGCGTCTAGAATGTGCTTTGGGACCTCCACACTCGGTACATCACTAATGGGCGCTGACTGGACCGAAAACGCGTGCAGCAGGTTGGTAAATATTTGACCCGAGCCCGAACTGTATTGGTTGGAGTCAGGATTAACAGATACATTCGGAGAAGAGTTAGACCGACCGGCCCGAGGCTTCAGAGAGAGGACTGGTGTTTGAGGAGTCGTATTGTCGCGCAGACAGTAGTGACAGATCGACGCTAAGCTTTCCAGTAAGGTCACCGTGTAGTCTGGAGGAATACTAGAACCATCTAAGTCAAGGCGTCTGTTAAACAAGTACAAAAAGAAAACTGTTCATGACATTCTTAAGTCATTGTCGGAAGTAACTAGAACCTGCATGGGTTGTAATCACTGCGAGTATATGTAGTCTTAAGTGGTCGATTGCAAAACTAAATCTAACGTGGACTCAGTAGCTCACATTTTTCCGTATTTGAAGCTTAATCTGTATCAAAAATGTTCTTTTCTCTCAATATATTTCCTTCGCTCTGATTGGAAACTACGTGGCCGTTTTTATACAATTTTAATTAGTGGAATACCTCACATGGTGTTACTTCGTCAATTGACAATTGGTGATTTCCTGCCACTAACACACTTTTCCCACCTCATACATTACCCAGCGCGCAAAATCTTGGTCACCACTCTCCCATCACTTATTAATCGATACGATTTAAACAAATATTTGATACCTTTGCCCATCGTTAGTGTCTCTCCTTGAAGTCCTAGAATCCTTATCCTTGGCGTAAACAATCGTAAGTCGCTCCAGAATTCGGCACAAATGTTCAACGACAGGCACCACCCACGTGCGCAATTGCATTCCCAAGTGTGACGAGCACGTGATCACGAACTGTAACCACTCATAGTGCATATCGGGCTCATCATTTCTGAGCCCATGAAGAACCGCTGACAGTAACATGCCCTGTTCTGCTAAAGATTTCCCGGGAATGTACCGATGGGATGATTGCGTCACTTTGGCGTCCTCGGAAATCTTGGCAGGACTTTCGGGTTTGCTCGGTGGAGGGGTTCCGTGACCGGCAGCTGTCTCTTGAGAAATGGCTACAGCGGTGTGGATGTTTGACTCGAGAATCAGAACCGCCTCGACAAGTTTGATAAGTTTGATCTGAAAAGCACGCGCTTGCGATTGGCTAATTTCCGAACTCACGTGTAGGTGACCAGATGTCAGGGTAGGCGAGGTTGCTTTGCTGGAAGTCCTAACACCCGTCCGCTCGTACAGCGTCGAAAGAAGACAATGAAGCAAGGCTTTTTGAACCTTACAACGCGAGAACAAGTCACTAATATAAGTTCCAACTCCAGCACCACTTTCCTTAACAACCTCAATTAATTGCCACATTACACCGAGTAACAGTTCAGTACTGGCTAGTTGCACCTGTACATTGCCGTCGATATCTTCGGGTTGAACTTGCAAATGACTGGAATACTCGCTTCGAATGAAATACAAACTTACAGAGATAAGCACCTCAAGGTACTTGCTGGTGCTAGGCTTGAGATAGCTTAAGGGCCCTCCAAACAGTCGTGCACTATGAGCAGGTCCTGAAGAAGAACCGAAACCTACAGGTGAAAAATTGATGTCCGTGTTTCAAACTTGAAGACATGCATAATTACGCCACAAATTTTATATTCTATACAAATCACTACCCCGGCTAAGCAAGAGGGGGGGAGGGGGTGGGGAGAATTTTACGAGATCAGGTTAAACTCAAGTTACATAGCATAGAATGGAAGCACTCCATGGTCATTGCCTACTACCTGAGTTAGAAACAGAGCCCTCGTAGAGGGCGCCATAAAATCCTTTCCCCAGTAAGGACCGTCGGTGTCTGATTAATAATTCCTTGATCTTCTCCTGGTGCGGCGTGTTCGATGAACTGATGCTTGTAGTGGATGAAGCGCATACAAACTGGTGAGGCGAACGCATTAATATTGTCTGTAACGTAGTGAAGGCGTACAGAGTCAACTGCGAGTCGTAGTGTAAGATGTAAAGTAACTTGTGCTGGTCGAGAGGGTGGACATGTGATCTGCGCGGGGGAGGGGACTGTGGGGCTTTCATTGGTTCGGTGTCCTTTAATTTATCTGCAAGACAGAAGAGAAACAAAGTAGAAAATTTATGAGAAACATGTGGGATATTGTGCACCATTATGGACGGAGTCGAACGGAAAGGAATCAAGACTAATAAAATTTACCCTTGGTTGGATCGTTTTCTTCATTCTCGTCATCTGCATCGGCTCCATCTCCGTCAGTATCTGTCGAATGTTCGGCTTCACTTGGCCCACTTGGACTGGTAGTTTTGCTTTCGTCCAATTCCCGAGTATTTGCCGAAGTTAACTTCGGTTTCTGCTTTTCTCTGTTGTTCTGCGGTTTGGGTGATGTCTTATTTCCAATTTCTTTAATTGAATGTCCTTTTACGTTGTTAAACGTTTTCGTCTCGTTTCCATTGGTATCCGACAATTTATTGGCCATTTTGGAATCGAACAGTTGAGACAAATAGTGAATTGAAACTCGTGCTGTGATTGGATGGAGTAACAAAAGAAGAAGCGGATCGATGATTCGCCCCAGGTCCCCGTGCTGCAACGCATGTGCGAGCCAATGTTGCGTCAAAACCCTGGAAAACGAACCAACTTCCGAATTAAACGCATCTTTTGTTCTCCTTGTTGAATATATCAACACCAAACCAAATTTATTTCTCAACAGTCAGACATTCCTACATGAGGGATTATTATCACGACCGTAAAAAAAACTACGGAACGATGTAACCTATAAAAATACAGTAAGATGCAAGCCTCTAATTAACTTACCTTATTTCTGGTTCTTCACTTTGCAGACTGTCAAGCATGATAAATAACGCTCTAGAAAGAATTTCATAGAATTAAAATCAGACAAGGATCAGCTGCAGAGAATTACCTTTGAGAGAGAGAAGCTGAGAAACGGGTTCGTGGCCGATTAAGAAAAAACTGATTGAAAACGTCAACGAATCAAAAAGCCCAGTGAAATGAGAGAGGGGTGTAACGAACAAGAACAAAAAAGATTCCCGCACCAACAGAGAACGAAATCAATCACTTAGTCGAGTTACCTGTCAAGGGTTCGAAATTCCCCAAGTCTTGATGATCTACCAGAATCCTGAATGACGACATTTCTTGCTACATGCCAGAAAACGGCGAATTTCCAATGACCTTGCAAAGATACCTCCTTACAAATGAAAAAATGTTATCAGTCCAATGCGACACGCGCAATACTGTGTAAATAGCAAGAGAGCACTAAAAAATAATAGCGTATTTTTTCATCCTGATGAAGTAACTGTCTGGTATTTACCTTGCTGATATCTATCAAAGAGTTTCCAATAACATTTGCACAAAGAGATGGCGATGCAGTCAAGTTGTGTAGTTGCAAATATAGTTCGACGATTCTCTGGTGAAACTGTGTTGTGTCTTCTTTCAACTGATCCCACAAGCTTTCTGCTATCACCTGAAATCGATGTCAAAAACTTGAAATAAAAAAAACACAAGCACAAGCACAAAGCCATCAGAAACAACAGATACGATGAATACAACATCTCCTTTTTCGCAAAGTTAGACAATTTGATGGGTCACAACCAATGCAACTTTCGCATTCTAAGAGCTCTACCTTGTATAAATCTGACTTCTCAATCACCCCTAGAGCCTGCCGGGAAATCATTGGGACGACAACTACTGGGGCAGATGGCTTGAGTCCGTGGGCGTGGCCGGCATTGACTGACAATGTCAAGTTGATTAAGTCCAATAGTGTACCAACAGCCGAACTCTGGATGTCAAACTCGCTGACCTCAAAACAACACATGATCAACGACTGTAGCCACTCGGGAAGATTTGACTCTAGAGAGCACAAAAAAGCATCGTTAGTAAATTACAAGTTATTGGCAAAGGTTCACACTCCTTAGTGTGAGTATGGCGTGTGGGTTAGGTAAAGAATTGTAATATCATCGTAATATACGATAAAAAAAGATAAAAAGATAAAAAGAAAAAGGGTGTTGAAATCGTCCAGTTAATATGCGTCACATTTATTTTAATCCCCAGTGGGTCGCTATTCTCAGACGAAATCGACCTCTGTGGCATTCGCTAGGGAAGGTATTTGGGAATGTCCCCGTTCCCCAATCCTACCTGCCCCCTCCCCCCCCCCCCTCAAAAAAACAAAACGAAAAAAAAAAAAAACCTGCATCTTCAAGTGACGAGTTGTAATCCGTATTTATCCTCGTCCACTTTGGCCAGCCTTATTCCTTTTCCTCAGTCACTCGGTCATTCGCATGTTATTCCGATTTTGGTGTGTTTCTAGATCACCAAACTAGTGTTCTGTGGTCCTAGTCACAGAAAACGGTTACAAGTATCCAGATGAATAAAGGCTGATAGTTTCTAAAGAAACTGTTAGGGGCTGCGTCGGTGGGGGTAGCGAAATAATTTGGATATATCAACAAAGTTGAAATGGTAAATTGGCCACCGTAACGATTACAAAAGCTGACGTTTCGAGCGTTTGCCCTTCGTCGGAGCGAATGAAGGGCTAACGCTCCGATGAAGGGCTAACGCTCGAAACGTCAGCTTTAGTAATCGTTACGGTGGCCAATTTACCATTTCAACTTTGTTGATATATCCAAATTATACAAGTATCCAGACCCAGGTACAGGCTGTTTTCAAATTTGAATCCATTTCAACACAAACCTTCATTGCCATCAGTCGCTGATTTCTCTGATGTGGAGTCCTTGCCAGCCCATACTGGAAAACAAGACAGCTCCAACAACAGTTTACAAGCTGCTGCAAACGCCTCCGCGCAACTCTTGAAAGACTGTACCGATCTGAAGGTGGAAACCAGCGAAGTCGGAGCGGTGATGCTTCTTCTTCCCTTGGGGGTCGTTTGTGGTTTACAAGTGTCTCGTACAAATTTATCCCCCACACTAGTTTCTCCTTCTTCCATTTGTTTCCACATGGCGTCACTAACAATCCCACTGGCTCGTAAAGCTGTGTAGCATTCTTTGTTCATAACACCTCCAGCAGTTTCGTCGCTCGTGCAGAATGAGCTGACATGTTTCAGCACCCGCTGCACACAAAACTTGGCGTAGAAATTCTGAAAATATTTCACGCAGGCTTGAATAAGAGAGGGTTGAAATACGCGCTTTGGGTCTTTGGAAAGCTTTCTTTCCTCGGATCTGTCAACTGGCTTTTGTTCTCTGCTTGAATCTTCCTCGTTGCTTTCCGGATTCGTGGCATTTAACTCACTTGAAGACTCGCCTTCTTGAAAGTCGCTCCATTCGTCCAGTTCGTCTTGTGTATCAGCGTCTTCAACATTTGCCAAATCAGCTTCACCATCATATTGCTCTGCCATGGCCACCATTTCTTTCTCACCCGCTGCGACAAGCGATTCGATTTTGTTACCTTCTTCTTCAAAGACCTCGCTTTCGGTTGTTTCTTTAACGACCCCATCTGGAGAACCTTCCAACGACGTCTCTGAAGGCATGTCGCTGCGGCTAGGTTTTTCTTCTGTTCGTTTTAACTCTATAATACCCCACTCGTTCAGATCATGTTCAGACGAGCTTTGCAACTCCCTTTTCCGATTTTTACTGTCCACAGCGGATAACTCAGACTCAGTCCTATCTTTTTCAACGGTCTTCATAGAGGGCATCACCTTGGAAAGAAGTCTGGAGCACAGTGATATTCCTTCTTTGACATCTCCCAGTGCCATGGTGTTACAGCGTTTGGTCATTTCCATCGTTATCCTGCGGAAAAGTTCAGGCCAGTGCTCGGTTTGGATCTCCACATCTGCTTCCTGGATCAAAAACACACACAAAAAAGTGAAAGAATACATTAATGGCGAGAGACCCCAGGTGAATTCGTATCCGTATCAGTGTTATGTTTAACAGTCAGACGTTCCTCAAAGTTCCCAAGCAACAGAGAAGTAGGCGGTGATTCATAATATCCCCTAGGATCGAATGTGACAACCGTCTTGTATCAGCAAAGTCAAGAACATCTCATAAAGAAATCGCAAATTTTTTTATTTATAATTCATGCGATTTCGTTTGAAGCGATTATTCCTTCCGAATCAATGTTCACTGCGTCACCGGCGAAAAGTACTTAAGTCAATAACGTTCAAAAAAAGGAAAAAATCTACCATAGTTGCCATAATTATTGAAACATATCCCCCTTCCCCCCTCGTCAGTGTTGGCAACGAGAAAATAGTAACACGTGGGAAAACTCGATAGTAAGAGGGGAACGAGGTGTCTCGACAAAACTTTACGAAAGATGCAGTACGGAAAGGCTACAACTTCTAACTTTGGCCCCCCTCCCCCCTCCCCCCTCCCCCTCCCCTACTTTCTGGCGAAGTTTGGTACAAAAGTTTGCGTATCTTGTCTCAGCATCACTGTTGGATTAATATGAGGCTTTTGCGTGAAGGTTAACGGAAGATCATTTCATACCACTTTGAAAATACGCATCCAACTTACCAGAGTAACAACATCTAAAATAAAATCTGTCAAACGAAACACTTCAGAGCAGCTTGTGACTGATACTTTAGCAACAAATTCACCAGCCTTGCCGTTGCAGTCTTGGCCGTCACCTTCATTGAGAGCTCTACCTTCTGATGATAGTTTGTCGCAGTCAGAGAGCAACTTTGCAATGTATTCCCACATAAAGTAAGGCTCAAAGGCGTTGAAGAGTAAGTTTGCAGTTTTGATCAAGTCATCAATAAGCTTTGTCTTTGCAAAATCGGTTCTACCCGCGCCACTTTCAACAGCTGCATTGTCAAAGGAATCTTTTCGATCAGTCTCTTCGAAGGCAGCACCATTTTCTTTGAGAACTTTACACTGACTATACAGTGCTCTGAAAACATCAAGTAGAATATCTTCCAAGATAGATCCACCAATTTCGGGTTTGTCCAAAAGGCTAATTAGTAATCGAAACGGTTTCAGCAATTGTAGTCTTTGCAATTTTTTAGCTCCATTCGTGGCTTCCTTATCGATACTGGTTTGAGTTTGGAAAATCTTTCGCACAGCCTCGATTACAAGTGGTCTCGAATGCATGCTGAAGAATGTCACTTCGGGATCTTCAGGATCCGCGTCGTTGCTACAAACACTATCAGTTCTGGAGACAGATTCAGTCTTGGCCGCGTTAGTTCCTAAAAGCCATGTATACAGCCGCCGGTTTAAAGACATGTCTCGTCGTAGTAGCACTTCTAACCCGGAAGCCACGAGGGTCACTTTTTCATTGGAAGAGAGATATGTAGTGTCCACCGGAAGAAAAAGTAAGAGAAAATCAAGCATATTCCGCTGAACTAGGAGACTGTTGTCTCTTAAAGCAGCGCTGACTGCAAGTACCTGCCGTGATAAAGAATCATTTAAAGGATTAGTATTCTTGAAAGAATTTCTGAGCTCGTTATTCAAACGAAATCTATCGCAGTTCAGACAAACCGTAGAGCTACAGGTTTTTATCTCAGAGAGCTTGTTGGTGGAAAATGACTGTTTATCAATAAGCATTCGAGAAACTATTCGCACAAAAAAATTAACATAACAGGTTAGAGCACGGTTTTGCCAAACTAGGACCAGACTTAAAGTAAACTGCCGTAAGTTTTAAATTTAAAAACACTGTGAAATATGTAACATCTTTTCTGCCTTCAACAAGTGAGGTTGAGCAGAAAATCGGACATGTAAGGCAAGGTTAAAAATACCACCTAGAAGGAGGCAATCAAAATTAATTGTTAACTTAACATGGGAAGAAGATAACCAATATAACCCCATGCTGGGAACCCACCAATTCACACTGGTGAGAAAAGAAATCACAAAAAAACAATGACAGCTTTGACAGTGTAAGATACTGTACTTACCAAGAGTGGTATATCATTTCCTAAGATGTACGTTTGTTTTCCAGCTCCTTTCTTATTTAGTCGCGTCATTATAAAGGTGACAGCTGGCAGGCGGATACTCGCTGATGAATAAACACATCCCCAGAGAGTGGTGTAGAAAATGTTCTTCTCAGTGTTCTCACTAAAGGAACCTAATAGTGAAATAGTCCTATTTGGAAGAAGAGATTAACCAATATGTTACAAACTAGTTTGCATCAAATATTTACATTAAACTCACAAAAATTGTATGTTTGTCATGACCAGTCGCAAGGAACTTCACTGTTAAAGAATCAAACTTTAACACCACCTCTAAATAAATTCTAAGCATACTTTATTATTACAGATTAATTACTTAGATTTATTACATTTTTACTATGGGCAAACATGTTTCTGAAATACTTCTTACATCAAAATGAGGGCTAACACTCAAGTAGGGCTAACACTCAAGTAGGGCTAACACTCAAGTAGGGCTAACACTCAAGTAGGGCTAACACTCAAGTAGGGCTAACACTCATGACATCAGCTTGAAAAACTCCTTACAGTGGCCAATTTACATAAACAACTTAGCTGATAAAAGCAAATTAACCATTGACAAACCTGTCAGTATATTCAGATCCTTCTTCAATTCCTGGCAAAAGACCCAAAAGAAGCCCAGAAAGTCCTGGAAGTAAGGCTTTACCAAGAGAAAGGAAGTAATTCTCATACATGTTCATCAAAACAGGCCTAGTTGACATAGCAGCGTTTCCAAGTAATGGAAAAAGTCCCGCACTATAAATGAATAAATCTTGTGCCAGACCTTTGTGACCAATGCGTTTGAAGATGAGTTCATATGTCTCCAGTGCTTTAAGATGCACACCACTTGGTAGAGTAGGATGCATGCATTGAGCAAGTCTTTTACCAATGGTGAGTTTTCTTGGCAGTACTTTAAATTTAGTATGATTTTGTAATACCTAAAACAAAACAAAGATTAAGAAATTTAATAACAGGCTAGTGATGAAGATTTTCTTTATTCTGTGTTCCCTAACCATTTAACCCTACCATAAGTATGCTTATTATCCAAATGTGCTTCATAGAATACAAATATCACGTGCAAGATGAGTACCAATATCACTCACTATTTGTACTCCAGCAATATCCGCGAAATTTACCTGCACTGAAATAACAATTTAGCGTGTTGGATAATAAATCTCTTATTAAACATTTTGTTGTGTAGTATTGCTGAGTATTTTTTACTCAATGTTTGTATTTTACTCACCCCACAGGCTTATGTCTTGTATGCCAATTTTTTATATTCTTTGTACCTTTTTTTTCTAGACCGGTCTAGATGCCAGTCTAGATGGGAAAATCTAGACCACTTTCAATATTGATTCAGCCAATCAAATTCGTGAATTCAATAGTTCCCAGTCCTTGTGAGACACAGCCATATAATAATCAGCAGTATACTCCTCAACAAAACATCTGATGAGATATATTTATTCTACATACTGTTCTCCATAAATTTCCTATGGTGCTGACTAGGAGAATTTGTTTAATTAATAATCAAATACTTCTTTAGTTGGTGATCATTTTATTTTTTCTTGTGACCTTAATGTGGCATTCAGGGGTGATATCATAGGGTGAAATTAGATGCTTGTCACTCTTAGAGGTCAAGGGTTAAGCAACTATGGGGCTTACACAGTGATGTAGTATTCAAAATTTGTGTTCTAAAAATTCATTGATCAAGGTTTCTTGGACACTGTACTTTTTCTATAACTCATAAAATGCAAACTGTGGTGCTGTATCAATATATCTCTTTTAGCTTATATGTTTTGTTTACTCGTATCAGGTCATTTCATAATACCCTTGAGAACTGTATCTGTCAAGTTTCTGCTTATTCACAAACATATCTGCACATGATTTACAAAAGATAAAGCTGAGAATTCCTTTGAGACCTGAGATGGGTAAACAAAAGATACAAGCTAAAGAGGTTTCTTGTACAGTATGGAAATTGAGCATCAAGCTACTGTTTTCATGTAATGGACCTCTGAAATATTTACAAGGAGTTCAAAGGTCACAAACTGAGTCATTATCATCATGATGGTAAATTTCACCCATTTTGTTAGCCTGGAATTTTAGCTGTTTGTTACAAAAATGATAAATGCAGCCAAAAAAAAATTAAAACTTGGGCTTAGGTATTCTGTCAGATTTTCTTTGTTAGTGAAAAATTTGACAATATTAAAAAACAAATGTGATTTACGAACTAACACAAAGTGTTAATTTCCTTTTGTTATGCTTCAAAAAATTTATAGACCACTAACTTTCACGAACAAGCACCAGTAAGCAATTATTTTCAAATATATTCCCTGACAAACAAAAATAGGAAGAATCATGATACATAGAACCTGCTTCTTTTTAAAAGCAAATAAAAAACTTATCTAAAGGTAATAAGGCTACATATACCTTGTTTAATTTTCCAAGAGCAGATATAAGATCTGCCCACTCACTTGAATACTCGAAGCTCCTCAGCGCCTTTTCGATAGCATTGATAAATTGACGGTACTTGGAGTCGGACAACAGTTCCAGTTCTTCAGTATTCATCGTTTGAAAAGCGATTTAACGTAAATTTAGATAAATGACCGCCCTCCTGGACTTTGTGAATTTGGTATAATTTGACTTCTTTGATCAATTACCAATTTCACTTAAGAAAATATTGCTTCTTGTCGACTTCATCGCGATCATGTC